>NW_021635801.1:0-67219 GCF_004799145.2 Neltuma alba | reverse complement strand
CCCATTTAAGAAAATTTCATTACTATATGTAATTAATAAGAATATTTATAAGAAAAATTATAAATTTAGAAGAAAAAGCAGCTTTACAAGTTGATTTTTTTATAATACTTTTTTTAATTATGTGCATTATAGCTGTCATTAATAAAAATTTCCCTACCACATGTAATTAATAGGAATATTGATGAGAAAAATTATAAATTTAGAAGAAAAAGTGGATTGTTGAGGTCTTATATTAAAAATTAAATAAACCCTTTATTTAATTTTTATATTTAGAATCGAATATACCATATTACAATTGATTAGGTTAATGGTGAAGGCGTCTTGAATTTTTGGACTTCCATTCTAATATTTCAAAGGCATGCACGTTGTAGAGCTTATGAAAGATGTCTATGTTCAGGCACCATGGCAATATTTGAACTCAATCCTTTACTTATTCATTAACAGCCATTCCTATATTTTCTGTTTTACTTCTTTTAATTACTACTTCCACTCCTTAATATAAGAACTAGATAACTAATTTATAAATATTAAAAAATTAGTTTAGTTAGTTATTTATAATAAATGTGTATTGTCTTCTTCAAAATATTTTGTTAATCATATACATTAGAATAAAAACCTTTTGACATGTGTAATTTCCATAAAGACTATTTTGGGAGAAAAATAAATGAATATGGGAGACAAAATATATTAGAGTATTATTAAGAACTAAATCAAATTTTCAATTAATTCTTATATTATGGCTATCTTTTGTTCTTGCGATGGAGGAGGAGGAAAGAGTGGTGCTGATGGAGGAAACATAAACTGTGTCTGCCATGTAACTATTGGAATTGGCTTCTCTCTTTATTTTAATTAATTTATTTTTCTCTTTTTACTTTAGTTATGAATTATTCAAATTAAATTTAGTAGTTTAAATTTATTTATACTTTTTTCATATAAATTCAAAATAATGATTTTATAAAATATTGAATTTCAACAGTTAAAATTATAATGAATGGTAAGGAAAATGAAAATAGAGGGGTAAAAAGAGTAAAGCAAAGAAAAGAAAACCAGTTCTGTGATTAAATTCGGTCACCGAGAATGAATAAGAAAAGATGAGAATAAAAGATTGCAAAAGATAAAAATAAATCGCGTGAAATTAATGTAGACATTTTAAATTTATATTTATTTAAATAAATATAAAAACCACAACTTTTTCAAGATTTTAATTAGGTAAACATTGATCCGTTTCCATGCATTTCATGTCATTCCGTATATAATTATAAATACCAATTCCACTAATGATCCCTATTTTCTACTTCTCTAATCCTTAATATAGGACTTAATTGTTAAATTAATTTTGATCTTAAATATAAGACATATTTCTCATATTTATCCACTTTTCCTAAATTATCATACTCTCTCAACCATAATCAAGTAAGTGAGGAAGGGAGGATATTAAGAAAAATGATTATAATGTTTTAGAAAAAATATATCATATTTCTTATAATTAACTAACTTACCTAACTTTATTAATATAATTAAATTAGTTAAATAGGCCTCATATTAAATACTAGAGGAGGAGTATTGTTTTGCTTCTTCTACAATTTGCAAATTTTTTTGTATAGCTTATATAATTTTTTTAGTAGATATTTTGAATTGATATATTTCTGTCATTTAAAAGAAAACCTTTTTCTTTGCAAATTTTTGATTACTTTATTTTTTGAGCGAATTTTTAATATATTTTTTGTAGAATTTTTACCGTAATTTCTTATATCCCAAATATGTTTGGTTTTGAAATAAAAAAAAAAAAAAGAGATGTCCGGTCTCGTTCATAACATGATAAGATATTATTAGAATAGGAAAGAATACGAGACAGAAAGGCCGTCTTGTTCTAATTATCTCACAAACATTCCTAATTGAGATTCTTAAATTTATATTTATTTAAAAGCATTAACTTTGTGCATTTGCCAAGCCGATCACAAACTGACACAATGAATGTAACATTCTTTGCTAAAACACAAAAGCATACAAATGAAATAAGAACGTTGAAAAACAAATAGGAAGCATAAGAAAATAAGAAAAACCAAAGATGTTTAGTCCAACCAAGATCTTGCCTCGATATATCTCACATTTTCATCAATAAAATTTTCAACGAGCGATTGTTCCGTATATACTTACCAGTTCCACGAAGGAAGGAGGAAAGAGTGGTGGAGTCTTGATGTAAGTTGGGTCAAAGAGAAGGACATAGAAAAATGGCGGGAATATAAAGTAAACCGTGTGGGCCAGGAAAATGCAAAGCAGTCACCTTTCCCGTGGCCATGCCATCCTCACTTTTGTTTGCTGGTACAATAGTCTCTGGAAAATGCTGCATTCACATTGTAAGTTGCGTCCAAATGGGACAAAAAAAAACTAATACTCTTTTTATAGTAAACATAAAATCTATTTTATGATATAAATTATATTACAAAATAAGTCTTATATTTAAAATCAAAAAAAAATATACACATAGAGACGCACTTATATGAATTTAAACACATCCCTTTCGGGAAGACGAGGAGTGAGTGGCTGCCTCTTATCTGATCTTACGCGCAAAATATGTTTTTTCTTTAAAAAGACAAAACGGTATGCTTTTCAGGAAGAAGAAGAAGAAGACTTAATGGTAATGGATGAATTAATACGTATACTTTTTGACGGGCCCGCATCCATTAAATAAGTTTAAAGGATTCCATCACTTTAAAGCATCTTCCCCACTAAGTCAGCAAGTCACAATTCATCAAAGAGGACACTACTGCTATTGTTACCTCATCTTCTTCCTTCTTCTCAGGCATCAGATCATCCCTGTATACCTTCCAAGAACTTGAGTAAGTAACTTTCTCTCTTATTTACTTCATTCGTTTCAGAATTTGAATCGGGTTTCTTTGTTTCTCTTCATTCTTGTTTCGCCTAGTTTCGCTTTCATCAGGGTTTCCATATTCAAAGCATAAGACACACCCCTTCCAACTATATTTGTACTCTCTGTCGCGTGTGTAGCCAATCTAAATTGTTTGGTTCGTTTTGATATATATTTATTTTTGAATGAATGGTCTAGTTGGTTCGTATAATTGTTTTTGGAATCTATCTATGAAGTCGTTTGCTCAGATCCTACCATGAAAATCCTTCACCAATAATTCACTCCCGTGCTGGCCCTGAATCTCCAACTATGAGTTCCATCTGATGGAAGATGCTATATTCTTCCAAAATTTCACAAAGTAATCCATATCCACGAAAATTGACACTATCAAACAAGGAGAAAGAGGCTATTTGATTATATGGAAATTGTCAAGAATAAGGGGAAGAGAGAATCCCATAAAAAGAAGCTTGAAATTACTAAATTTTAAATCAAGTTTGGTTCTCATACTTTCTAATAGGTTTTGACATCAATTGATTTGCAAGTAACAACATATTTTTGTTAGAAAATTCCTTATTCAGGATCTTTAAGAACAAGAACATTTACAAAGTTGGTCCTTGACCATAATTTTTCTTCCTTTCTTTAATGCATTGTCATGCCCATATCATACCACAAGGAAAAGTCTTTGCAGGTGTTTATAGTTTTTCAATTTTTATTCCAAGCTTAAATGCGAGCACTACTACAAAAAAAAACATTTAATGGTAGTTAAAATGAGTTTTTTACAATGGTTTTGAGAGCAACATCTATGCTATCGACGTGAAAAGTTTTTTTTTTAGTCTACCTTTTTCCTGTTGATCAGGGAACGAGAGAACAAAGCCTCAAAGGAAAGGGTCTAAAAATCAATTAACCAATAATCTCTCACTAGTTAAAAGCATTCTGATGGAGCAAACGTAGATTCTTTTTCGCCGAATAGCACCATTTAGCTTCACCTTTAGCCACCAGATCGAAGCCACTGAGATTTAATAAAGATAAAATCAAAGACTCAGATCTGATAAAATCAAATACTCAGATCTGATAAAAATCAAATCTCTTCAAACCCAGATTAAACATCATATTTTTAACCAAAGAAAATAATCATATCAAACCACAAAAACTATGAAATCTATAGAAAGAATGGAGGTGAAAAACTCACAAATAAGAATGAAGAGGATGAGGCGATGGCGATGGCAACAGCGATAGTGACGGTGATGGAAGAACATGGTGGAGATGATAGAAGCAAAGGATAAACGTCAACAAAGGTATGAGGAGGGAGAAAATTGAGTGAAGACGGTAATAGGAGATTATGAGCTCTAACTCTGAAAAGTAAAAACTATCGCATGATGGATTTTAAAATTTTGATAGATTTTTTACAACGGTTATTTAAAAAACCGCTGTCAAAAGTATTTTTTATGGTGGTTATTTAAAAAATCACCGTTAAAAGTATTTTTTACTGCGGTTTTTAAGAAAACCGCCATAAAAAATATGCTTATAATTACAGAAATACCACCGTCATATTTTTTATAGTGTTTTTTCTAATAACTGCCGTAAATTAGCGTCGTAAAAGCTCTTTTTTGTAGTAGTGGAGTAACATAATAAATTTGACATGAAAATGAACTATGGTCCCATTTGGCGTAAAGTATTGGGAATGAGATGTGAGAATTAGAATTGAGATTTAGAAAATACATTAAAAGATTGTTTAACGTGAGTGATTGATTGTTATGTAAGATTGGACAAATCCATGTGGGTGAAATTAGGGAATCTGATGTGAGGATTGCTTGCTACTTAAGATTTGGCGCATGTAGGTGGGACTGGGTGGTATTTCCTGATTCCATATGGGTTTGCCTCTTCTATACGCAGCAAACAATTACTCACATTAAACACGTTTTAATGCATTTTCTCAGTTTCAATTCCAATTCTTATCTCTTGTTTTTAATATTTCATATAAAACGGGACCAATGTGTTTTTATTAGTAAGGGAACATTTCAAAATTTCTCCTCATATAAGTTTTTATCTGTTATTTCTTAACTGTACGTAATTTCCAATTTCATACCATCTGATTAACTAATAATGGTGTCAGTTTTCGTTCTTTTTTTTCCTTTCAAAAGACGGTCTTCCTGTACAATTCTCAAAGTTTGTTATGCTTTAAAACAATTAATTTATTTTCATGGTCCTTGCATGATTAGGGTCCACATGTTTCGAGTTAATAGAAAAGGAAGAAACTAAAGATGTCTTGACTAAACATTTTACCCCAGTCTTGGATTCCAATGCTTTTTGAAGACGAGAAGATTTCAGTCAACTCCCTCTAAACCAACTTATTCTCCAACAGCCCCCAGAAGATTATGAAACTTCATTCCACCCTTTTTGACCAAAGTGAAATTAAATGTATGGGTGCAAAGACCATAATGCTCTTGCATTATTACTACTACTACTACTATTGTTAGTCTTTTAAAAAAGATCAACCACCGTCGGAGTTCTAACCTTCAACAATCGGCCGTTAGAGTGTCATTGGCTGGTCAACAGCTGGAGCTCTAACCTCTGACAGCTGGCCATTGAAGTGCCAGTGGCTGGTTAGAGCTCTAGTTGCTAGAGAATTTTATTTTTGAAATAATTGGTCAAGGGGAAATTTGAACCCGTGATCCTTTGGTATACGAAAAAGATTATGACAACCAAGCCATCAATCCATTTAGTCATATAATGTAAGAGAAATATATATAACAAAACAAATACAAGTGTTCAACTATGAATGAACAACTAAAATAAGACAATTTACAACACAAATTAGACAATTTACACGAAGTATAAGGGAATTTATAACTCTATTTGTGGTTCAATGGAGAGAAAAGTTAAATGTTAAGGATTGCATGAACAACTGAAATAAAATAATCTACGCTACAAATTAGGTGATTTACAAGAGGCATACGAGAATTCACAACTCCATTTGAGGTACTGGGGAGAGAAAAATTAAGTGTTAAGAATTGCATAAACAAATAAAATAAGATGATTTGCAATGAAAATTGGTGTTGCCCCACTCTTTAATTAAACTTTATAGATGATAATTAAGGTGGAGTACAGAGCCAATCATATTAATAAAATTTACCCTTAGTATTTTAGTTGTCAAGCTTAAGTTGTGCTTCGTCAATCCAATTAATTCCAATCCAACACAATTGAAATTTATAAGGAAAAGAAATACGTACATAAAATTATAAATAGCAAGCAATAAAAGAAATAAAATTGCTTCGATCGTTAGAGCATTAAGGGGTTCACAATTATTTCTTTAACTAACTACAAATCAATTAGGCCATTCACAAGAACCTATTTTTGTCTAATTTTTGTTGTTAATTATCTTGTATGTTGTTAAGAATTTCCATATACCTCACATAAATCGCCTAATGTGTATTGTAAATTGCCCTATCGTAGTTATTCATGCAACCCTTGGAATTTAACTTTTCTCTCCACAGAACCTCAATTAGAGTTGTGAATTCTTGTGTACCTCTTATAAACACCTACTTTGTGTTGTAAATTGCCTTATTTCAGTTGTTCATGAAATTCTTGACATTTAACTTTTCTCTCTATAGAACCTCAATAGAGTTGTGAGTTCCCGTATACATATTGTAAATTGCCGAATTTGTATTGTAAATCACTTTATTTTAGTTATTCATGCAACCCTTGACATTTAACCCATACACGGGCATAATGGTCTTTTCACCCATAACATTTACTTTCATTTTGGTCAAAAGGGTGGAATGAAGTTTCAAAATCTTTGGAGGCTGTTGAAAAATAAGTTTGCTTAGAGGGGGCTGACTGAAATTTTCCTGATGAAGAATCACATTAGACAACCATGCTTTTCTGTTTTTCAAGTAAACTAATTAAAAGTAGTTTTGCCCAGAGGAACACGGCTAAAACGGTCAAATGAGAAAAACTTGAGCTGATAATTTCATTCTTATATTCATAAAATCAATCAAGAAAAACAAAATAATCAAAATTAAATAGGTATAAAGTACTTATAGTTTAATCTAATATTCTTCTCAATTTCTGCCTTATTTAATAATAAAAATGCATTTATATATAGTTGAGAATGCACTTTGGGATTATACTTTCCCTCTCTAATCTGTGCAAGAACCTATGTTCTATCTCAGATTGGGTTTAAAGTCGGTTCACAGTCTGATGGTTGTTTTTATATTTTGAATGGTCTAGCTTCTGAAGTATCACAATGGCACTCAATGATCAAGAAGTTGGATATTCTTCAAGCTATTGCCGTTCAAATAGAAGACACAAGTATGATGTGTTTTTAAGTTTTCGAGGAGAAGACACCCGTAAGAATTTTGCAGACCACTTATATGCTGCTTTGTGTCACAATGGACTGATAACCTTTAGAGATGAGGAAGAACTTGGGAGGGGAGAAATTATCAAACCAAGTTTGCTTCAAGCAATTGAAGAATCTTTGTCAGCAATTATTGTTCTCTCTGAAAACTATGCTACATCCACATGGTGCTTAGATGAACTCCTAAAGATCCTTCATTGTAAGAAAGAGTTAGGCCTTCATATATTTCCAATCTTTTATGGCATAGATCCGTCTGATGTTCGGCATCAAAAAGGAAGTTTTGCAAAAGCCTTTGAAAAGCTTGAACAGAAATTTGCACATGACAAAGTGAAGGTACAAAGATGGAGGGATGCCTTGAGAGAAGTTGCTGACTTGGCTGGATGGAGCTCTGAAAATTGGTATTTTCTATGACTTCAAAAAATTATCATGACTTTGGGCTACGCTTAATATTAATGTTATTATTCTGTTATCTTTTTAGGTATGAAACGAAACTCATTGAAATAGTTACTGAAAATGTGAGGTCAAGAATAGTTGATCACCCACAATTCGATTCAAATGATGAAGGTGTTGATGATGGACTTGTTGGAATTGATGAGAAAATAGCAGATTTTGATTCATTTCTAGCGAATAAATCGGAGGAAGTTCAATTTCTAGGAATATGGGGAATGGGAGGGTTAGGCAAAACTACTCTTGCTAGAATTGTTTATGAGAGAATACACAGAAACTATGAAGTTCATTTATTTCTTCATAATGTTAGAGAGGAATCTGTAAAAGATGGTGGTTTAATTTCACTGCAACAAAAACTTCTTTCCCGTTTGAAAAAATCAATCAGAATGGAAGTGTGTGACTGTTATGATGGAAGAAAGCTGATAAGAAGAATGTTATGCAGTAAAAAAGTTCTACTTGTCCTTGATGATGTGAGTGACATAAGCCAACTTGAGAATTTGGCTGGAAAGGAAGGATGGTTTGGCAAAGGGAGCAGAATAATAATAACAACTAGAGATCAACATGTGTTATTGTTGCATGGTGTAGTTTCTCAGTATGAAATGAATTTCTTAAGTCACGATGAATCCCTTCAACTTTTTATTCAAATAGCTTTCAAAGGAGATCAGCCAAATGAAGATTATTTGGAGCTTTCTAGAAGGGCGATTAATTCTGCTCAAAACCTTCCTTTGGCAATCAAAGTGCTTGGTTCATTTCTTTGTGGAAGAAGCATACCAGAATGGGAGAATGCACTCAAGAAGATTCCTTTAGATGGCCTTTTTGATATACTTAAAGTGAGCTTTGATGGACTGCGAGATAATGAGAAGAATATATTCTTAGATATTGCTTGCTTTTTCAATGGCTTGCGCAAGGATGATGTCATACAGATTTTAGAAAATAGTGGTCTTCACCCAATAATCGGAATAAGAACTCTTATTCAGAAATCATTGGTAACTGAAGCTAAAGGGCGCTTGAGGGTGCATGATAGGCTTCAAGAAATGGGCAAGGAAATTGTTTTTCGCGAATCAACCAATGATGCTGGCAATCGTAGTAGGATATGGTCCTTGGAGGATGCTAGTCTTGTGCTTAGAAATATGAGGGTAACACTCTCCCCCTTTTCTGTGATTATGCATTATTAATTTAGTAATATATTCCGTGCATTTTTCATGTTATTATTAGGTTGATTGACTTATTGTTTTATATATAGGGAACTGAAGCAATACGTGGTATAGTGGTACAATTTGACAAACCAGATGTCATATATTTGGAACCTAAAGCCTTCTCAAATATGAGTAATCTCAAGTTACTTATCATATCACATTCTTCACATGACCAATTGAATCTTCTTCATGGACTTAACTGTCTCCCCAATTCACTGAAAGTCATAGATTGGAAGGAGTATCCTTTAGATTCCCTTCCAGGTCAAACTCAATTTGATGAACTTGTTGATCTCAAAATGCAACACAGCAAATTAAAGGAACTTTGGAGGGGAGATCAGGTAATTAAGGTCCTTTGCTTAAATTTATTTGTCTATGATTTATTGCATGCGTATCACTTGCTAGTTCTTGGTTTTTGAAGGCTTTTTTTTTTTTTTGGTTCTTTGCAGTTTCCACAAAGTCTAAAGTTCATTGATTTGAGTCATTCAACAAACCTGATGAGAACATCAAACTTTGATAGAACTCCTAATCTTCAAAGATTAATTCTTAAGGGGTGTACAAAGCTTGTTGAAGTTCACTGCTCTTTCGGGCAACACAAGAATCTTGTCATTGTTAATTTTAAAGGTTGTAAAAGTATTAAAAACCTTCCAACCAAATTGGAGATGAATTGCTTAGAGACATTTATTCTCTCTGGTTGTTCAAAAGTTAAGAGGCTTCCTGAGTTTGGAAAAGGTATGACATGTTTATCAAAGCTTAATCTAAAAGGGACTGCTATATCCAAACTACCTCAATCATTGGTCAATTTGACTGGTCTTGTTATATTGAATTTAAAGTATTGCAAAAGCCTGGTATGTCTTCCAAGTGATTTTAAAAAATTGAAAGCTATAAAGAAGATCAATATTCGTGGCTGCTCAAAGTTGTCAAGGCTTCCAGAGAATTTGAATGAAAATGAGGCATTGGAGGAGCTTGATGTGGGTGGGACTGCTCTAAAAGAAGTGCCTTCGTCCCTCAATAATTTGAAAGTATTATCTCTTAGTGCATGCAATTCTTCTGCACAATCATCCTCATGGAATCACTACTCTCTTCTCAAGCGGGCATTTAGACTTCAAAGGCCTTCAAGTTCAACTAAGTTTTTGTGGTCTCCATCTTTTTCAAATCTATCATCTTTGGTCGAGTTACATTTAAATGGTTGCAATCTTGATGATGAATCACTATCCAGTGAAATAGGCAATTTATCATCATTGACAGCATTAGGTTTGGCTGGAAATAATTTTGTTGAAATTCCTTTGAGGTTCATTTCCAAACTTCGAAAGCTTGAATTTATTTATTTGAAGGATTGCCCAAGGCTTCGGTCTTTGCCTCAACTTCCAGCAAACCTGTCAGTGATACATGCTGGTGATTGTCCATTATTGAAAAATTATGTGTGTTCACAGCAACTATGGGAATTCACTGAGGAATTTGAATATCAGGTTTGTTGTAGTTCTCTTCACTATCATTTGTTTCACATCAGTCATTATAATTCCATAACATCCCAAATTTTGTTGTTATAGACTTCACGCCGATATGAATTCTCATCAGTAGACGGATATAAAGTTTACACTTTCAGTGACATGACGTCTGCATTTGTGAGACGGAACGAGTCACAAGTTGTGAGTTATTTGAATCTCTTGAATTTCTAATTTATTTGATTTTCTTATGTGACTATTTCTTACACATTAATTATTATACATCTAACATGAATAATTTTCATCACAGGATGACTTCTTCCTGCAACCGACTCGCATATTAACTATTCCTGGTAGTGAAGTGCCATCATGGTTTCACAATCAAAGCTATTTTTGTGCGAAAGATCTCTCATTTGAGGATACTCCAACAAATGTGTCATTCATAGTAAATAAGCCTGATTCATGCTGTTCAAGTGAATGGTGGGGCATAGCTGTATGCCTAGTGCTAGAAAATGATTCGGAACATGCAAACTATGATGATTTTGCCGTACTTGGTTGGACTTATAGAGTTTCTGAAGGTGAATATCCAAATTCATTCCGTCTTTACGCCACTTGTGCGCAGTCCAGATTTCGCCACCAACTATCTATCATTTACATTCGTTTTTCCTCATTTATTGTGGAAAAACCACTTCAAATGGTTTTTTTCATAGCGGATGAACCAGAGGAGTCACGTTTGAAAATAGTGCAGTGTGGGTGGCGCGTGTTGTGTAAAGAAGATGTTGAGAGATGGCGAAACACAAGCAGTGACGAAGGCTGTAGTGTCAGCACTACTGATGATAAGTTCATTGATGAATCTAGATGATGAGTTTGATGATGGAGTGCCCAGCCCTTCCAAGCAATGAGAAAAGTTGGAACAACCACTTGACATTGAGCTCAAACAAAACGGAGGCATGCGCTTGCTACAAATTAAATCTTTTATGCATATTTATTTTTCATGTTATTACATTTTATTTAGTGGCTGAAATTGACATATGCACCTTCCTTTTTGTTGTGCATTGTTTTCACTCTTGTCAAATTATAATTCTCATGCATGTATTGTAAAGTCGGCGGAGAAAAAAAAAACGAGAAGTTATGCCAGTCTACTATTTAATCAAATTATAAGACGGACAAACCATAGGTGTTCAGATATTGTTTATAGGTTTCAATCTAATCCTAAAAATTAATAACAGAATATTTTTAAATTTTAAAATTATATGCAAACAACAATTAATAATAAAAGATAACAATTAAATTAAAATTAAAATTAAGTATTCCTTAATAGTGCTAAACATCTCTGAAATAGTTAAAAATTGTCATATTGTGAATTTTGGGTTTAGAAGCTCAAGAATAAACTTGATTTCAGTGGGCTACTAAACCTAATTTAACAGGAATTCTAACAATACCATGAAAAATAAAATCATTCGTACTTCACAGGACTAACCGACTAAACAGTAGATTAAATAAAAATGAAATAGGTCATATTTAAAAGTTAAATTTTCAGGTTATCATCTAGTACACGGGAAAATCTGTAAAAAAAAAAATTGAATATATAAAATTCCAATTCAAACGGCTAAGGCTTAAAAATGACACAGAATGAAATGAGGCATGAATTGGCATTTTGAAAATATTATAAAATTACCTATATGCCCTTTTGATTCGCGACACTGCCGTGTTCCTTTCTTCAGGGGATGTTCAGATCTCTTTTCCTTCCTGTGTTTTTTCTCTCTCAGAATTCTGCCATATATGTTTGGCGCAGAATGTTGTAAAATTTGTACAACATTTGAAAGCAGAAAATGCCCAACAATCTGAAGTCGAGATATAGAAAGATCATTACCCTAGCTGCCACAACGCTCGCAAGGCACAGGATCCCCTTGTAAAAATGGAAGCAATATTGAATGCATCAATGGGTGCAATGCATGTAGCTTAAGCAAATTTTCTAAACGAGATATTGAAAGAGGGGGGAAAAAATCCCATTTTGCAATTCTAGAAGAAGTGTAAAATCCCATTTTGCAACACCAGACATGAGCTCAAAGTAAATGGGCCGTAAGAGAATCTTCTGTATAACTTCATTACACAACCCAAAATCTGATTCAGTTTCAATTTGAAACTCCGTAAGAATGAGACAGAACTGAGCACCCGAGTGATAGAAACCAAAATGGAAGAAACAGGAAGGAAACACAAAAGTTGTTACCTTAATACCAAGAAACAAGGAGAGAGCAATTGCAGAGAGAACACTAACAGTGGCGAGAAGGGTCTGGGCATCGAAATTAAAAGTGGAACTACTCACACCGTTGAACAGCAAAATGGGATTGATGATCGTCAGAAACCCTTCAGGGCGCGTTGTTTTCTTCTTGGGTCTGCTCTTAGAGAGGAATGGAGGCAGTGAGGACAATTGGAATTTGGAACGAAGAGACTGGGAGGATGTGGAAGAACAGGAACAGTGGATGGAGGAGGAGGAAGATGTGCTGAGAGAAGAGAGTAGAAGAAGAGTGGAGTGAGAGAGAGAGAAGCCATGGCCCATGGATAAAAGAAATATAATAGTCATCAAAATAAGAAACAAAGAGAAGGAAAATTGTTGCTGCCTTGCTTCACACGTTTGGCCCTGGCTCCCCGCTGCCTCTAGTTTTCCCAAGGACTATTTCGGAATATCATAACTTGGGATAATTTGATGGAAAAAAAAAATTGGAGTGATTGATATTAATATATTACCTTCGCATATTTAAGCACCTTATCCCATTATTATACGTCTAACATGAATAATTTTTCATCACAGGATCATTTCTTCATGCAACCTACTCGCATATTTAACTGTTTCTGGTAGCGAAGTGCCATCATGGTTTTACAATCAAAGCTATTTTTGTGCGAAAGATTCCTCATTTTTCTCTTTTGAGCCAAGAAATGTGTCATTCATAGCAAACAAGCCTGATTCTTGCAACTCAAGTAGTGAATGGTGGGGCATAGCCGTTTGCTTAGTGCTAGAAAATAATTTGGATGGTTGTGCGAAACGTTATGGTGCTCTTGAAATGAATATCCAGATTCTTACCGTTTCTGTGGCACTTATATGCAGTCGAGATGTCGTCATCAACTATGTATCATCTACATTTGTTTTTCCTCCTCATTGCTTGTGGTACGACCACTTCAAATGGTTTTTTTCATGCGGGAGAATTCAAACTTTCAAAGGCGTGTAGTGTGTAAAGAAGATGTTGATAGATGGCGACAACAGTGATGATAAGGTCATCGACGAATCCAGACGACGAGTTTGATAATGGACGAGTCTAGCCCCCTCCAAGCAATGCGAACAGTTGGAATAGCTACTTGACGGTGTCCAAATTAAATCTTTTATACCATCTCTCCTTCCATGATCAAGTTAGCTAATTTGAAAAAAAGTAAAGAAGTTACTAAAATACTTTAAATTATTTATGTATAATATTTTTTTAAAACTAATTTATCTTATTTATAAATTGATATATAATTTAATAATCTACATAAGTCTTTTAGAAAGATTAATTAAATAATTTTTTAATCTTTTCAAATTAGTCAACTAGGTTTTATATTAAGAATTGTAAAGTATTTTTTTTATGTTTTTAAATTTATTCAGTGGCTGAATATTATAACATACGCATTTTTTTTGTTGAGCATGGTTCTTCTCTTGTTATTACATTTTCACTCTTGGTCAAATAATGATTCTCACATATGTATTTTTGTAGAAGTTATGCTTTGAACCATGCATGGAGTGATTGGTGTAAGTAGGACTGATAGAGTATGGGATAAGAAATAATTAGGATTTAATTAGATTAATAATGATATCCATTAGGGATCTGAATAAGAATATTTATATATTAAAATCAGGATTTATTACACTAATTATCCTTTAATATTTTGTAATTATCTCTTTAATTATGATTAGGATTTGTTTTGGGATTTTATTATTATTTTATATTTCTAGAAATTTTATAAAATAAGGTTAGGGTTTTCATTTAATGATTGAATAAGAATTGATATTTTCTAGTCTCCTCTCTTTTTGTCTCTCCTTCTCTCTCTTCTTTTACATCTTTTCTCCCTTCTTTCTTGCATCAGGGACTTTTTTTTGTTGGTTGTTTTATGCAGTCTACTATTTAATCAAATTATAAAATGGAGAAAGCATATATGTTTATATATTATTTGCAAGTTTAAATCTAACCCTAAAAATAAATAGAAATCAATAATAGATTATTCTAAAATTATAAAATTAAATGAAAATCAATAATTAATGATAGAAAATAACAAGTAAATTAAAATTAAACATTTCTTAATAATACTAAATATCTAAAATAGTTAAAATTGTCATATGTTAAATTTTAGACTTAGAAACTCAAATAAACGTGATTTAAGTAAGTTATTAAATCTAATTTAGTTCAAGTTCTAACAATACCTTTAAAAAATATTATGCTTTTAATGGCAAAAAAAAAAGAATGGTTTTTAGGACTAAAGAGTAAATTAAAGAAAACAAAATAAAATATATATCATATTTAAGAATTAAATTTATTTTGATAGATGAGAATTTTTTTTGGGTTAAAGGAAAGGCGTATTTTTGAGCCGGGTGTCTGGTGAAGCATCCCTTGTTGGTGCAGAGCAGTGAGTCCTGACAGTGTCGAGTCTCGACCGCGGAGCTTTAGAGCTTCATCTGCAAAACGGGGAATTCGAAAAGCAAAGCCCTTCATTCCTCACTGCTCTTCTGCCATTGTTGAGGGAGTGTTCGCACCTAATCTTCTCCTTTCCTTCTTCCTCGTTGCTGATTTCTGTTTCGCCGCTGTTGCGGAGCGTTGTGTGGGATCTCGAGCTTCTCTTCTTCTTCCTGTTTCTCGACGCTGCCGTGTTCCTTTCTTCGGGGTATGTTCAAATCTCTGTGTTTTTTCCCCCAAGAATGCTGCCATATATGTTTGGTGCGGACTGTTGCGTCCCGCTCCCCCCCGGTTCCGTCGTGTATGTGGATTGGGAAATTGTGGTTTTCTTCCAATTGGTGCTTGGTTTCTGTTGCAAGGTTTGGTGATTATATGGAATTGGATTTATAGTTTGAATGTATGAAGTCTGGGGCTGTGATTTTAAGAGAAATATTTTGAAGTTTGTCAGATTGACTGCACAATGGGCCTTTGATAAAACGTTTGAAAAGAAAGAGGCTTTTATGGACGTGTTTCTACATAATGTTTTGATTCAGGTTTACAAGATTCGACAGATTTTTACGTTGGCTGTTGTTGAGAGCCTAACACAACCCATCTCGATTATCTAGGTTTGGGACCTGCTATATTATATAGGTGGAGTTTTGATGTTGGATAAAAATTTAGATTTTATTTTGGGTTGACTATTGTTTAAATCTTGCCAAAAATAAAATTTGGAAACTTTATAACTTCGTAATGTTGGAAAGAATATTATTGGGAAATTTCAGTGATTAAATTTGTTTATTCTTATGTTAGTCTTGGGGTGCATGGAAATTGCAAAGTGCCGGATGAAATGTCCTTGAATGGAACTTTATGGAATTGAGGAATGGAAATTATTGGTGACAGCATTGAATAATTTACAGTGGAAGAGTTATTTATTTTTCTATATTGAAATTTGGAGAAATATGGATATTTTTATTTATATACAAACTCACACACACAATAATAATGGCGAATTATTGAACAAAATCAATGTGGCATTTTATACGTGGATTGTTGAAGTAAAAAATTTTTGGTTCTCTAAATTATCCTATGTTGTGGGTTTTGGTCGTGATTCTGAAGTTGTTGGAGGCTATAGTTAAAAGATTTATGGAACATGAATTTAAGCTAGAATGTTAAGATTAGTTACGAGATAGTGAATATGAAGTAAGTGGATGCCTTTTAACTAAATGGAAGATTATGGTTTTATAAAGTTTGAAGAAGGAATTACAGTGATTTTGTTTTGGACTTTAGAGGGTCAAGGAGTGAATATAAGTCGGAATCAACACCGTATCTGAGGGTCGTTTGTGGCCTTCCCTCATTTAATTATCTATATCTCTTAATTGTTTTACATCATTGTGTTGGGATATTATTTATAGGTTTCAATCTAATTCTAAAAATTAATAACAGAATATATATTAAAATTTTAAAATTATATGCAAACAACAATTAATAATAAAAGATAACAATCAAATTAAAATAAAAATAAAATGTTCCTTAATAATGCTAAACATCTCTAAAATAGTTAAAAATTGTCATATTTCGAATTTTGGGTTTAGAAACTCAAGAATAAACATGATTTAAGTAGGTTACTAAACCTAATTTAACACGAGTCGTAGCAATACCATGGAAAAATAAAATCATTCGTACTTCATAGAACTAAAGAGTAAATTAAATAAAATGAAAAAGGTCATATTTAAAAGTTAAATTTTCAGGTTATCATCTAGTACTAGGGAAAATCCGTAAAAAAAAAAAATGAATATAAAAAATTCCAATTCAAGTAAAATCATATGGCATCGAGAGAAGAGTAAAATCCCATTTTGCAACTCCAAAGATGAGCTCACAGTAAATGGCGCCATAAGAGAATCTTTTGTATAACTTCATTACAGAACTCCAAATCTGATTCAGTTTCAATTTCATTAATAAACCGAAACTCCATAAGATTAAAACCGAACCGAACATCCGAGTG
This sequence comes from Neltuma alba, assembly GCF_004799145.2. Lineage (NCBI taxonomy): Eukaryota > Viridiplantae > Streptophyta > Magnoliopsida > Fabales > Fabaceae > Neltuma > Neltuma alba. Next base: position 50,227 of record NW_021635801.1, on the reverse strand, counting down.
ATAGAGTGATGCCGGTAGACTATAATGAACAGACCGAAACCAAAATAGAAGAAACAGAATGGAAACACAAAATCGTTACCTTAAAAACAAGAAACAAGGAGAGAGCACTTGCAGCTAGAACACTAACAGTGGCGAGAACGGTCTGGGTATCGAAATTGAAACTGGAACTACTGACACCGTTAAATAGCAAAATGGGATTGATGATCATTAAAAGCCCACAAGGTCGAGTTGGTTTCTTCTTGGGTCTACCCTTAGGGAGGAATGGAGGCAGTGAGGACAATTGGAGTTTGGAACGAAGACACTGAGAGGGTGTGGAAGAACAGAAACAGTGGAAGGAGGAGGAGGAGGAAGAAGATGTGGTGAGAGAAGAGAGTGGAAGAAGAGTGGAGTGAGAGAGAGAGGCGCCGTGGCCCATGAATAAAAGAAATATAATAGTCACTAAAATAAGAGAGAGAGAGAGAAAGGGAAGATTGTTACCGCCTCCTTTCACAACATTTGGCCATGGCGCATCGCAGCCTCTAGTTTTCCCAAAGACCATTTTGGAATATCATAACTTGTAGGATAATTTCATAGAAAAAAAATGGAGTAATTGATATTAATATTAGTATATTACAGTTAGTACAATTTTTATCCCTCAAATTTTTTCTCATCTTAGCCTTGGTCTCTCAAATCTAAAATCATAGCTTTTAATTTCTTAAGTTTCTTTCCCTTCAACATATTGATGAGTATAATTTAGTAAAAATTAGAATTATTTTACCTTTGAAGGCCCAAAATTGATAGTTTTAAATTTGACGGACGGAAGGTAAGACTTGTGCAAACTTGAGAAAGTAGAGATTATATTAAGTTAACAACCCCTTAATATTATTACTATTTCTAATCTTAATTATAAGAACTCGATTATAAACTACAAACTAAATCTTATAATTAGGATTGGAAGTAGTATAATATTATTTTTTTTGGTTGAATTACATATGATGTTTCTGTTATTTTTAAAACATAATCCCATCCTCTTAATATTTGATATGTGTGTATGTCCCTTAAATTTTTTGGTTCTTCATCTCGTCTCCATAAAATCAAGAGGTTGTTTGTGGAAGCTTTTAAACGGTTCCAAACACTCCCTAAAACAATGTTTCAGATTATGTTTGGTCTTCTAATTTTTACCAAATCTTTTTACTTTAAACTGTTGGTAAAGAATCAAACGAATGGTGGAGTAGAGAAAAATAAAGAAGGTAAAGAAAAATCTCATCTTTAAATCAGAGTTGTGATGAGACCAAATCTATGAGAGTGGAGTTTCCACCAAAGCCACACAAAGGGGCTGACGCTGTTGATTGAATCAATCACTATATCTTGTTATGAACAGTGAAGTCAGAGAGAAAATGAAAGTGATACTGGCTTGGCTAAAGATTAATTTTTACATTTTTAAAGGTATTGATTGATCGATATTGAATTTAAAAATTAGAAAATGAATGGAGGCTTTTAGTTTGTAATTAGAAAAATAAGTATATATAGTTAGTTAAATGCATATTAAGTTTCATTTTAGTTAGTTGAGTTTCAATTTATTCTTCCTTCAAAGCATAATAGAAAATCTAGAAGTGCGGCTAAGCTATTTAAGTTAAAATTGTGGCAATGATTAGGAAAACTTTATCTGGCCATTAGTTCAATAAGAAAAACACAAGCGAATCAACGTCATATTATAATATTCACTTGAAATATTTGAGCTAAAATGAGTGATATATAACGAAAGGAGCAAACTAAACATGATATAATGTGGATACTTAAATTTTTTTGCCCCTATAAGCATAAGCATCTTATTAAAAGCAAGATAAGTATTACATCACATAGCAATATGTAACATGAGGTGGAAATGACATGGATATTGCTTAATACACAAATCCAAAATGTCAACAGGGTTGAGTCTAACGGAAAGGACTAGTTCCTCACAACATGACGAATCAATGTTCGAATCCTAACTGAGAGAAGTATCCACACTTAATACCCGACAGTATCTCGAATAAAATTGCCTCCAATAAGATGATACCTATGTTTTAACCAAAAAAAAAATCCAAAATAAATATGGGCTAACCTTTACACATGAATAGGCCCCATAAACAAGCTCCCATTTCATTAATCCGCGAAGGTTGCGCTAGAGAATCACTAAGCTTTGGAGATATTTTATAAAATTATTCTAAAAAATAAATACAAATATATTATCAATTAATATTCAATATTCAATATTCAAATTGAATTAAAATATTCAATATAAAAATAAAATAAATAATTATTATAATTATAAATATATAAATAATAGAAAAAATTCTTTTTTTATATTTTATATTTATTAAATTTATTAGGAATTAGTTGAATTGGCTATTTCTAGCAAATATGTGTTGGATTTCTTAAACGTCATTTTCAATGACATGTATTGGAAGTACACTTTAATTTTGTAGGAATTTCTTACAAATAATAGGAATATTTTTTTTAAAAAATCATAAATTTTTAAGATAAAATAGATTAATATCTTATATTTAAGATTAAATTCAATTTTCAACTAAGTCTTTTATTAAAATCATGAGATAGTATATTTTATTGTCCATGCCATAATTTATATCGATGAAACATGGTTCACCTCGCCTTTTGCAAGGAGCTGTGGCATATTTAGGAGAGAGGTTCGTACAATCTAAGTCACTATTTTCCATGATCAGCCAATGATGAATATCTCTACTCGAAGGGACGTGATTGGCTTTAGCAGGGAGAGTTCGACAATGACAACAAGACTTAGATAATTCGTTGTGGCTCCATGATCAAAGGGCCCATTTTAGCTGTTTTAAGGTCCATGATTGGACTGTCACTACTTAGATATCTATGAGGACGCGATCTGTTGCCCCTTGTGCTCCCTTGTTGGTTGTACAGAAAGGTCAATTAGATTTTTTTCTAGAGTAGTATGTACGATACGCAAGTATCTTAGCTCTTATTTTTAATTTAAGAATTATTTATCTAACTTAAATAGATTAAAAAAATAATTTAGTTATTTATAATAAATACGTATTGATTTTTTTTCATAACACCCTTCTTAACTATGTGCATTATAGCTACCATTGCAGAAAATTTCATTACTATATGTAATTAATAGGAATATTTATGAGAAAAATTATAAATTTAGAAGAAAAAGCATATTTACATGTTGATTTTTTTTAATGATATCTTTTTTAACTTTGTGCATTATATCTGTCATTGATGAAAATTTTCTTACTATATATAATTAATAGGAATATTTATGAGAAAAATTATAAATTTAGAAGAAAAAAACAGATTATTGAAGTCTTATATTAAGAATTAAAATAAACTCTTTATTTAATTTTTATATTTAGAATCGAATATACTATATTACAATTGATTGGGCTAGTGGTGACGGGGTCTTGAATTTTTGGACTTCCACTCTAATATTTCAAAGGCATGCACTGTCACAAGATGTCTATGTTCAGGCACCATAGCAATTTTTGAACTCAATCCTTTTACTTATTCATTAACGGCCATTCCAATATTTTCTGTTTTACTTCTTTTAATTACTATTTTCTGTCCTTAATATAAAAGTTAGATAACCAATTTATGGATATTAAAAAATTAGTTTAGTTAGTTATTTATAATAAATATGTGTTGTCTTTCTCAAAATGTTGTTGTTAGTCATGTACGTTAGAATGAAAACCTTTTAACATGTGTAATTGTCATAAGGACTACTTTGGATGAAAAATGAATGAATATGGAGACAAAATATATTAAAGCATTATATTTAGAACTAAATCAAGTTTTCAACTAATTCTTATATTATGGCTATGCTTTGTTCTTGCTATGAAGGAGGGTGGAAAGAGTGGTGCTGATGGAGGAAACATCAACTGTGTTTGCCATGTAACTATTGGAATTGGCTTCTCTCTTTTATTTTAATTTATTTTTCCTTTTTTGTACTTTAGTGAAGAACGAACCGTTAGTCATTTTAGATTCACTTCAAAAATTAACTGAATTAATACAATATAGTGCACGATCAGGGTAGGGTCGTATTCACTTTGAGGAGTCAAAAACAAAATTAAATCTTAGTAAATAAATGCAAGCAACCTAAACTATAAAAAAGGATTTTGATTTGATGAATTGTTAACTAAATGTTATGAATTAAATTGAAATTAAAGTACTTGTTTTTTTAATGTTTTTATATGAAAATGATTAAAATGAATGATGGTGAAAGAAATGAAAATAAAACACATGAGTAAACAATAATAATAATCAATCCTTCAACTTAACAGTGCAAACAATCCTCATTTCAACAGATACGTGAGTTAAAACAATGAATTAAGAATTATAAATAAGTTTTTAATCTAATAATCAAGTTACCTCGAATTGCCACAAAATATTTTTCAAAATCCCAACTTATTAATTGCAACCAGAATAGCAAAATGGAATTAAGGATGCTAAAAACCAATGCTTAATTGTAACTCTTAAATACAAAAGAACAGAATTAAAGCTAACAAGAGACAATATGATCCAAGATTCCAAGCTATCTTAGAAAATCACAATATATTAACTCCAAAATCAATGCAAATGTCATAACCACATTATTATAGTTGAAATTAAAGCTATAAATAGCCCAATATCAAATGCCAAACAATAATCCAGTCATAATAATTTCTAAATATAATTAGATTAAACAATACAAATTTTTCAATAATCAGAAAAGCTATCCTAAGACTTAGGAATTGTTAAACAACTATTGGACATTAAAGTAACTAAAACTCCCCTATGAAGATCCCAGCTCCTGCCATTGCTATTGGATTGGAGAATCACAGAATCTTAGCCACAGATTGCCATGAGAATTGCTACAATCAATACTCTGCTACAAGCTTCCATGGAGGAGACGGTGACGGTGGTTTGGGTCGGTGGGAAGGAAGGGTTAGACTGAGAAGAAGACGGTGATGATGGTGATTCTTCCTCATACCGTCACTAGTGCAAAATATTCATTTTACTACTCAATTTTACTTCTGTTAGTTAAGGAACAGAAGTGATAGTTAATGTCTCGTATTTTTGCTTTTGTTTGACTTTGAACAGATGCTGTATATAACTTATGACTACTGTTACACAAGTAACAGAAGCTGTAAATTACTTATGGCATCTGTTGCACAAGTAACAGAAGCCGTTTGTAGAAGGACCCTCCTACTTTATGCTGTTTGGGTGAGCTTTTCGATCCCATTCTTATATTTCTTTTTCGGGCCGACTGATTTTCATGATTAACAACTACATTTGATAAATCATATTGCGACCCTTCCCTGCCAATGGCAAAATATTTTGAACCTTCATTTTCAACTATTTTTAAAATAGAGATTCTATGTAAATGTTTTTTAAGATCGTATATGTCAAATAAATCAATTGCTATTCTGTGCAACCTTTGTTAAATTGACTCGGAATTTTCAGTCAGCAAAATTTTCTTTTTCTCTTTTGTTCTTTAATGCTCTGTAGGAGTGAATTAATATTTTGAGAACCATGCAATCAGAGTTAAGTATATTTTGGATTAAGTTAAGGATTGATCAATCATAAGAAAATCTATAACCCAATTTGATCTTTCATATATTAGCATGTTTGAACATTGATTAATAAACTAGAGAAGTGAGAAGTTAGTAGTAGAGTAAGCTTTCTAAAGTGTAACGTGAGAAATAAGAGAAATGGTTGGGGCAAGCAAAAAGCATATCAAAATGTCATTGATAGAAAGCAGCAGTGACTGATGATTGGATGCTATTGACTAGGACTCTTATAGAGGTTATATGTTTTTGCTAATTGTACAAGTGTTATACACTCATAGGTACTGTTTGTTTAATTCTCTTGAGCACATAATCTTTATGGATGCCCATATAATCTGTTTACTAACACTATGGCCGGATGATTTGACAAGAAAGTTAACTAAACCTGCAAGTTTTTCATTCATGATTGTTGATTTTCACTGACTTCATTGACTGCAAAGTCAAGAAAAAAAAAAGATACATTGCTATCTTAGTGCTCTTTATACTTGCTCATAAAGAATTTCTTCCTTGATTTTATATTTGAAGGCTACAAGCAAGATACTAATCAGTGAGAAACAAATCAAGATGTCCATGAATGGTATGTCTTCAATAATTAACAAAAGTAGTGGCTTGATGTTTGGTGTTCTTTGATTGCCTTGTTTAGTGTTGATGATCAAGTGATTATTTATAATGCTTGTCTGGTTATGCTGAATGTTTAGGATTTATCAGTTATGCTGTTAAAACTATTTCTACCATATTAAATCATAAGTAAATAGTTTTTCTGCCCAATTATTAATTGTCATGTTTGTTGTGCAAACTATTTTGGTATTTTTAGGTAAAAACTCTTTTCAGGGAGGGATCCAATGCCAGCCCAGATGCACATGGTCCTGATGGTACTACTGGATAGTGAAATCAACTATGTTCTGTAAGTTACAAATAAATCTTTAACTTGCCTCCATTTCTTTTTTTTTTTCCTTGATGTGCTTTTTGTATTGATATTCTGCAGCAAAGAGACTGGCATTCAAACACCACCTTTGTAATGGTTTGGGTGATCAACAAGGGCATGGCAACAGATTCTGCAGCAAAGAATTCTTTCATTTTATTAAACAGAGTCGCTACAGTGAATATATATTTATATAATTCCTGTTGCTGTCGGAATGGATGACTATGACATATACAAATAATTTTGCTTGGGTGTGGCGTGAGGAGTGAACTTTAGAACCCAACTAATAAGTTTATAGAAGGTGGGCTCAAAGCTTACACTTTAATTTAATTCTTTTACCAAGGATGCCTTTGCATCTTTAAGCTCAAAAGATGCAAAAATAACCTCAAAGCTTTGTCTTTCCATAAACACTTATGGATATTAGGTGCTGATCATTTTCTTCCGTGATTCCTTCTTTATTCTAAGTTCTAAATAAGCCTGGGTATGCAGCAAGTGGTAAGCCCTTTTTTACTCATTTTGTTTTCTTCCATTTTTGTTAATAACCGTCATTATCATTTTTTGTATTTTGTGCTTGAAAATCTAATTAGATCTTTTAGGTACAAATTTTGTGGGGATAATTTCTGTGAATTGTTTCAAGTGAAGTGAATGAAACTTGTCTTTTTTTGTTTTGCTCTGTGTTATGGATCAAACTTGTTTTTCTGTTTTGCTTTGTGATTTTGCTACTTCTAACCAGAGTAAAGGAGTATGAGGGCCAACCTTAACTCATAAAGAGTAAACTTGCCTTCTTGTATTTATTTGGGATCATAGTGCTTTGAAGTTGAGTGAAAGTATCATAGGATTTCTTGAGTTGTAAGTGTTGTGTATAACTTTATTCCACAAGTCTTTTAGCATTTTCTTACAAGTATTTGATAATAGATCTTTGGAGATGTATTGTAAGCCAAAATGATATCAATGGGAATGTATTTGAAACATTGAGGTGTTTTTTTTTTAAAGAATATTGTTCACATTGAAAGTTCATTTGAGTTTGTAGTATTTTCAAAGTTTGGACCCGTATTCTGCCTTAGAGATGAGAGAAATACGCAATATTTGGTTAGAGTACTTCTTAAATTTAACAAAATTAGAGTAGAAGATATATTGTAAGTTGTACATGTTTATCCTTTTATAGAGCATGCTAATATTAGATCCATACTTCTGTTAACCATTTATTTGGTTTGGTTGTACATATATGCTGTGTACTGGTGGTTGTATTTAAGATTAGATATAGGTAATTGTATATAATAGCAGGATCCTAAATGAGAAGTTCATATTTAATTAATTATTTTTTGGAAACAAATGTTACCTATGGCTTCTGTTATAACTATAACAGAAGCCATAAGTATGTACCTATGGTGTCTGTTATACTATGTAACAGAAGCCATATGTGGGTACCTATGGCTTCTGTTATTTCAAAACAGAAGTAGTAGGTGATACATTTTGTTACTGTTGCTTCCACTGCAGCACATATACAGAAGCGAAAAGCTATTTTTAACAGAAGCCAAATGGGTTATTTTGCACTAGTGTGTCGAACACCCCTGATTCCTTCGTTGCGTAGCAGCTCTTCGGTCACTGGTTCTCTGCTTCCAAGCCGAGGTGAAGAAGACAATGAAGTCGACGGTGATTTCCGTCGAGCTCCTTTGGTTCTTGTTCAAGCCGTTGTCTTCTCTGGTCTGCGCTCTCACTCTCGCACCTCTGTTTGCTCTCTCCCTCAGCTGTCGAGTTTGTCCCCCTCGTCCTCGCGAATGAAGATGATGATTTTGAATATTTTAGGGCAGGTGCGTTTTACTACTTGGCCCTCTCTTATTATTATTTTTATTTCTTTCTTCTTCTTCTTTCTTCTTTTCTTTTTTTTTTTTAATTCTTCAAAGAGAAACCTGAAAGTAAAATTGAAAGATAGGTAGCATTAATTGTCTTTAAAAATCAATTAATCACAATTATGACAAATTTGTCTCCTATTATGTAATAATTCAAGTTAAAGCACTCTAATATGAATTATACTCAAATAATGCAATTAAGGACCAATAATAATGACAAAAACCCACTAAAAAGATATGAAAATACATGTGAAACATAGGTTTGTCATTTAGTTATGAATGATTCAAATTAAATTTTAGTAGTTTAAATTTATTTATACTTTTTTCATATAAATGCATAATAATGATTTTATAAAATGTTGAATTTGAACAGTTAAAATTATAATGAATGGTAAGGAAAATGAAAAAAGAGGGGTAAAAAGAGTAAAGCAAAGAAAAGAAGCCAGTTCTGTGATTAAATTCGGTCACCGAGAATGAATAAGAAAAAGATGAGAAGAAAAGATTGCAGAAGATAAAGATAAATCGTGTGAAATTAATGGAGACATTTTAAATTTATATTTATCTAAATAAATATATAAACCACAACTTTTTTCAAGATTTTTAATTAGGTAAACATTGATCCGTTTCCATGCATTTCATATCATTCTGTATATAATTATAAATATCAATTCCACTAATGATCCCTATTTTCTACTCTTCTGGTTCTTAATATAGGATCTAATTGTTAAGTTAATTTTAGTCTTAAATATAAGACCTATTTCTCATATTTATTTCGTTTTTTCTAAATCACCCATATAGATACTCTCTTAACCATAATCAAGTAAGTAAAGGAGGGAGAATATTAAGAAAGATGATTATAGTGCTTTAGAAAAGACATGTCATATTTTTTATAATTAACTAACTTACCGGAGGAGTATTGTTTTGCTTCTTCTTTAAATATTCATAAATGATATAGACAGAGTCAGAATGGATTCAAGAGAGAGCTAAGAAGAGTCCACACTTTATAAATAGAGAGACCAATAAAAGTGAAATGCATCGAAATATAGAGTTATGATTAATATGAATTTACTTGGTATCCTCCCTTTTCTGTTGGTATAAATAATTCGTAGAAAATAGTGCATTGTATTCAAATAAACACAATGTAGGTTAGATCCCAAACATGCACAAAAATATAATCAATTAAGAAAGGGATTTGTGTGTAAGGGATTAATCCTCCCCTAAATTTTGGGAGTGACAGATTTTATTTTATTTTTCATCTTGGAGTGAAAAAAGTAGTAACATCACAGAAGTGGGCAAGTTGGGGGGAAATGACAATAAAATGATCTTTCAATTTTAAAAATCCTAAATAGTCACCTTAATAAGGAAAATTCCATTTCAGTACCACAGGGCCAAATAAAAATTTTAAAATTTGCTGAAATAACCATATAACCCTTATGTTATTTGTGTTTATTTTATGAAAATATTTTGAAAATATATTTTTAATAATTGCGTTATCAAACTTGTTTACTATTACACGATTTGCCAATCATATTATAAAAGTTGAAAATTTTTTAATTTATTATGCACTCAGAAATCTCTCAAAGTCAAAACACCTCTTAAACCATTTGGTAAATAGCGTTGTTAGAGTTGTTCATATCGTTATAAGAGTTGTTAATCATGTTACTTAAGTTTTAAAAAAAAAATTCCACTTTCACAATTTTCTGAAAAATAAGTTGTTACTTGTGTTACCAAACTCATTATTATCATTACATGACTTGTAATCCACATTACAGAAGTTAAAAAATTCTCAATTTATTATGTACTCACTAATCATTGAAAACCTTTGTGATATGCAAGTGAAGTCCAAACTTATACTATTTTGGTTCTAAATATAAGATTTATTTTGTAAATTACATTCTAAAATGAGTCTTGAAGACGTAACTGCTAGCAAAACCTTTCTAAAAGCATTAACTTCGTGCATTTGCCAAGTCGATCACAAACTGACACAATGAATGTAACATCTTTTGCTTAAAAACAACAACAAAGCACAAAATCATACAAAAGAAAGGAGAATGTTGACAAACAAATGGAAAGCTCAATAGCATAAGAAAAACCAAAGATGTTAAGTCCAGCCAAACGATCTTGCCTAGAGATATCCTACATTTCCATCCATAAAATTTTTAATTGGGGATCCCCCCTCCCCCCCGGGCGGGAATCTTTCCTCCTTTATATCGTGCTTCGTTCCTCTTCTTTTTAAAATTATTATTCTGTCTATGCTTACCAGTTGCTACGAAGTTGGGAGGAAAGAGTGGTGGTGTCTACCCTGTAAGTTGGGTCAACGAGAAGGAAATAGAAAAATGATGAGAATAAAATATTACAAAGCAATCAGTTTTTCACTTGACCTTGCTACCCTCACTTTTCTTTGCTGGTACAATAATTTGTGGAAAATGCTACATTCACATGGAGACATTGTGAGTTAAGTCCCCAAACGGGCCCAAAAATTATTACTACCTTCACTCCTTTAGATAAGAACTGGTTGACTTATTTGAGTAGATTAAAAAAATTAGTTAAGTTAGTTATTTATAATAAATAAGTGTTGTTTTTCCTAAAGTATTCTTACTAATCAAGTGTATTGACTAAAACTATTATTATTACCTAGACTATCTTAGAAAAAATAAATAAATAAAAGAGACAAAATGGAGAGATTATAATCTTATATTTAGGATTAAAATAAATATCAAATAAGCTCTTATATTATGGACAAGAGATAGTACTCTCTCTCTCTCTCTATATATATATATATATATATATATAATTTTAAACACATCCATTTGTGGAAGACGAGAAGTGAGTGGCAGCCACTTGTCTGATCTTACACACAATATTTATATATTTTAGAAAGACGACAGAACGGTAAGCTTTTTAGGGAAGAAAATACTTAATGGCAAGGAAGAAAAGTTCTCTTTGCGTTTTACGCGTTTTTCACCATAATTTTGTTTCTCTTAGGCCCTACTTGTTCTTTCTCACCTGTCCTACACTCTTCTATACTTTTAATAGCTTATTTCCTAGTCATGGGCACTTTAATTTAGAGCTCTTTTTTAATCGGGAATCTTGGCACGATTAATGGAAATTCATGGAATGGATAATTGGTTTAATGGCCTCTATTGTGGTTTAGTGTTTACATTGGAGACCTCGACCAATATGACAAATCGCAACCGTTTGGGCTTTGAATCAATTCAGTGTGAAGGGTTGATATAAATCCGTGTAAAAAGGTTCACTTTCCATGTTTTTATTATAAACTTTTATTTTCGAGAATGAGATATGAAAAATGCTACTATTTGTTGTAAATATATTATAAATGTTGTGTATGAGTGTGTTTAAAAAAGAGTTGTTTTAACATTGTTGAAATATTTTTAATATCAAGGGATACATTTTTTGAGAAGTGGTGTCCTTATAAATTAAAATTTTTTTGTTGATTTATGAATCAATATATGGGGTTCATGAATCTAACATACAATTATGACTGTTAATTGTAAAGGTGTATCGCTTTAAAAGGCGCTGCGATATCACTTTATTTTCTATAAATATCCTCATAATCACTTTATTTGGAGAATAAGAAAAAAGTTTTTATCACTTGCTCAGTTTTTTTATCTTTTGCTGTCTCCTGTCACCTTGTAATTATACAAGAAAGATTTGTTTAATTCTGAGAAATACCGCTCTCTGAATTATTGAGAGGTGATGGAATATATCTCAAAAATAGTGTCCTTGGACATTACTCAAAACAAATATTTTGTTATTTTTGCAAAGTTTCCCAACACTATTCATATCCATTCAACATAAGAGTGAAAAGTGGCATACTTATTACGTCCCATCTTTTAGGTAAAAAGTGTTTACATAATAGTGTGTGTAATTCATTTTCATAGCATACGCATTTTTATTTCATAACATGTTATGATCTCTCGAGTTTAGAGAGAGGTTATCGAAGAGACGAAGAGCAGCTTTGCCGGGGAGAAGCTACAAGTATCATGTTGAGCCAAAATCAAAATAAGAGATAAGAGAAATTTACAATATTTGATAGAATACTCCATACAAGATATATAATTGCATCCATGTTTGCTATGTAAAACTTGTTAATGCTAGATAAACAGTTGTTTCAGTTTAAAATGTTGAATGCACTAAAATATAATTAAGGATGTTAGACACATCTAAAAATATATTTCAGAATATTAAATACATTATAAAATATTTTAAGGTATTAGATGTGTTTGAAAAAAATATTTTATGATGCTTGATACATTTTAATAATTGGGTGATTTTTTTTTCAATCTTTCTTAGCGTATATGGTACTTCTTCTTTTTTAATTATTATTCTGTCCTACTTTATATCGTTCTTCCATTTTCTTAAATTATTATTCTATCTGTGTTTATCATTTAGGATGAAGCAGGGAAGAAAGAGTGGGGGCACCTGCCAAGTAGCTTATAAGTATTATAAGTTAATTTGCAAACTTCCAAGTTGTTTGTAATAGCTTTCCACTAATCTAACTTATAGATTTAAAATTATTTTTTTAAAACACAATTGTGAAAATACCAAAAACTTACTTATGACTTGTGCAAAAATCAGCATTTTGAAATTAAAAGACATTTTTGTCCTTATGACTTATGTTGTTCTTATGCTTCTATTTATATATTTTTGTACTTCCCAATCATTTTTTAGTTATTTAGTTTTAATATTTTCCTAAGCAAAAATAATTTTTACCAGTTTTTATAATATTTTTATTTTAATATTGTTTTTTATTTTCTATTTATATAAATTGCGCAGAATATATCATTTAATTAATTATATAATATTATTTCATTCAAAAATTTTCACATTACTATGATTTCTAATTTAAATATATTTTATTCATTAAATAGGAATTTTTTATATTATAATAATTCAAGATTATTATATTTTGTAAATTGACATTTTAAATTATTTTTTACTATTTAATAAAGGTCATACCCATTTTGGTTATTCTACAAATTAAACCTACTTATTCAATCATAATCTAAACAATTTTTTTACTTTACAAACTAACTTTTATAAAAGTCAATCCAAATATAAATGATATTATCTAATTTAATTTTTTTTCCAATTTGATTTTTGTCATATTAAAAATAAGTTTTTTCTATATGCCAATCCAAACCGATCCCAAGTTGGGTGAAAGAAAAGGCGAATGATAAACCGTGGGGAAAAATTGGATCAAAAAAAAAAAAAACCGTGGGGGAAAATGTATAATCAATCAAGAAAGGGATATGTGTGCAAGAGACAAGTGGCAGCCACTCGCTTCTCGTCTTCCTGAAAGGGATGTATTTAAATTTTTATACATCCTAGAAGAGTACCCGCGCATCATCAGTTTTTTTTTTCCTGATATATTATAAAATGTCGAATAACTATAATAATGGTGATTGCAACTTATAAGTTTTTCTACAATTTGCAAATTTTTTTGTATGGCTCATATAATGTTTTTTTAGCAGATATTTTGAATTGATATATATTCTGTCATTTAAAAGAAAACCTTTTTCTTTGCAAATTTTTGATTACTTTATTTTTTGAGCGAATTTTTAATATATTTTTTGCAGAATTTTTATCATAATTTCTTATATCCTAAATATATTTGGTTTTGAAATTAAAAAAAAAAAACAGAGATGTCCCTATCCCGTTCATAACATGATGCGATATTATTGGAATTAGGAAAGAACACGAGACAGAAAGTCTGTCTTGTTCTAATTATCTCACAAACACTTCTAATTGAGATTCTTAAATTTATATTTATTTAAAAGCATTAACTTCGTGCATTTGCCAAGTCGATCACAAATTGACACAAAGTCATACGAATAAAATGAGAACGTTGAAAAACAAATAGGAAGCATAAGAAAATAAGAAAAACCCAAGATGTTTAGTCCAACCAAGATCTTGCCTCGATATATCTCACATTTTCATCAATAAAATTTTCAACGAGCGATTGTGTCCCCCCAATCTTTCTTACTTTATATCGTATTTCTTTTTTCTTTTTAAAAAAATTATTCTATATATACTTACCAGTTACCACGAAGGAAGGAGGAAAGAGTGGTGGAGCCTACGATGTAAGTTGGGTCAAAGAGAAGGACATAGAAAAATGGCGGGAATATAAAGTAAAGCGTGTGGAGCCACAAGAAAATGCAAAGCAGTCACTTTTCCCGTGGCCTTTGCCATCCTCACTTTTGTTTGCTGGCACAATAGTTTGTGGAAAATGCTGCATTCACATGGAGACATTGTAAGTTGCGTCTCAAATGGGATCCAAAAAATATTAATACTCCTTCCTTATAAAATTCATTTTATAATATAACTTATATTATAAAATAAATCTTATATTTAGGATCAGGATATATTCGCACAGACGCGCACAAATAAATTTAAACACATCCCTTTCAGGAAGACGAGGAGTGAGTGGCTGCCCCTTGTCTGATCTTACGCGCAAAACATTTTTTTCTTACAAGAAGACTAAACGGTATGCTTTTCAAGGAGGAAGAAGAATACTTAATGGTAATGGATGAATTAATACATGTACTTTTTGACAGGGCCCGCATCCATTGAATAAGGTTAAAGGATTGCATCACTTTAAAGCATCTTCCCCACTAAGGCAAGCAAGTCACAATTCATCAAAGAGGACACTACTGCTATTGTTATCTCATCTTCTTCCTTCTTCTCAGGCATCAGATCATCCCTGTATACCTTCCAAGGACTTGAGTAAGTAACTTTCGCTCTTTATTTACTTCATTCGTTTCAGAATTTGAATCGGGTTTCTTTGTTTCTCTTCATTCTTGTTTCGCCTAGTTTCGCTTTCATCAGGGTTTCCATATTCAAAGCATAAGACACACCCCTTCCAACTATATTTGTACTCTGTCGCTTGTGTAGCCAATCTAAATTGTTTGGTTCGTTTTGATATATATTTATTTTTGAATGATGGTCTAGTTGGTTCGTATAATTGTTTTTGGAATCTATCTATGAAGTCGTTTGCTCAGATCCTACCATGAAAACCCTTCACCAATAATTCACTCCCGTGCTGGCCCTGAATCTCCAACTATGAGTTCCATCTGATAGAAGATGCTATATTCTTCCAAAATTTCACAAAATAATCCATATCCACGAAAATTGACACTATCAAACAAGGAGAAAGAGGCTATTTGATCATATGGAAATTGTCAAGAATAAAGGGAAGAGAGAATCTCATAAAACGAAGCTTGAAATTACTAAATTTTAAATCAAGTTTGGTTCCCATACGTCCTAATGGGTTTTGACACCAATTGATTTGCAAGTAACAACATATTTTTGTTAGAAAATTCCTTATTCAAGATCTTTAAGAACAACAACATTTACAAAGTTGGTCCTTGACCATAATTTTTCTTCCTTTCTTTAATGCATTGTCATGCCCATATCATACCACAGGGAAAAAAGTCTTTGTAGTTGTTGATAGTTTTTCAATTTTTATTCCAAGCTTAAATGCGAGTAAAGTAATGAATTCGACGTGAAAATGAACTATGGTCCCATTTGGGGTAAAGTATTGGGAATGAGATGTGAGAATTAAAATTGAGATTTAGAAAATACATTAAAAGATTGTTTAACGTGAGTGATTGATTGTTACGTAAAATTGGGCAAACCCATGCAGATGGAATTAGGAAATTTGATGTGAGGATTGCTTGCTACTTGAGATTTGGCAAGCCCATGTAGGTGGAACTGGGTGGTATTTCCTGATTCCATATGGGTTTGCCTATTGTATATATAGCAAATAATTACTCACATTAAACACTCTTTTAATATATTTTTTCAGTTTCAATCCCAATTCTTATCTCTTGTTCTCAATGTTTTATATCAAACGGGACCAATGTGTTTTTATTAGTGAGGAACCGTTTCAAAACTTCTCCTCATATAATTTTTTGTCTGTTATTTCTTAATCGTACGCAACTACCAATTTCATACCATCTGATTAACTAATAATGGTGTCAGTTTTCGTTCCTTTTTTTCTTTTTCTTTTTTTCAAAAGATGGTCTTCCTATACAATTCTCACAAAGTTTGTTATGCTTTAAAACGATTAATTTCTTTTCATAGTCGTTACGTGATTAGGGTCCACATGTTTCGAGTTAATAGAAAAGGAAGAAACTATAGATGTCTTGACTAAACGTTTCACCCCAGTCTTGGATTCCAATGCTTTTTGAAGACGGGAAAATTTCAGTCAACTCCCTCTAAACCAACTTATTCTCCAACAGCCCTCAGAAGACAATGAAACTTCATTCCACCTTTTTTTTTGACCAAAATGAAATTAAATGTACGAGTGAAAAGACCATTATGCCGTTGCATTATTATTATTATTATTATTATTATTATTATTATTATTATTATTATTATTATTATTATTATTAGTTTTTTAAAAAGGATCAAACACCATCGGAGCTCTAACCTTCAACAATCGGCCATTAGAGTGTTAGTGGCTGGTTAACAGCTGGAGCTTTGACCTCTGACAGCAGGCCATTGGAGTGCCAGTGGCTGGTCATCAAAGCTCCAATTGTTGGAGAATTTTATTTTTGAAATAATTGGCCATGGGGAAATTTGAACCCATGATTCTTTGGTATACCAAAAGATTATGACAACCAAGTCATTCGATGCATTTAGTCATATAATGTAAGAGAAATATATACAACAAAACAAATACAAGTGTTCAAATTAAAATAAGGCACAAATTAGGCAATTTACAAGAAGGATAAGGAAATTTATAACTCCATTTGTGGTTTAGTGGAGATAAAAGTTAAATGTTAAGGATTGCATGAACAACCAAAATAAAATAATCTACACTGCAGATTAGGTGCTTTACAAGAGGTATACAAGAATTCACAATTTCATTTAAGGTTTTGTGAAGAGAAAAATTAAGTGTTAAGGATTGCATAAACAAATAAAACAAGGCGATTTGCAATGAAAATTAGCGTTACCCCACTCTTTAATTAAGCTTGTATAGATGACAATTAAGGTGGAGTACAGAGCCAATCATATTGATAAAATTTACCCCTAGTATTTTAGTTGTCAAGCTTAAGTTGTGGTTTGTCAATCCAATTAATTCCAATCCAACACAATTGAAATTTATTAGGAAAAGAAATACGTATATAAAATTATAAATTGAAAGCAATAAAAGAAATAAAATTGCTTCAATCATTAGAGCACTAAGTGGTTCACAATTATTTCTTTAATTAGCTACAAATCAATTAGGCCATTCACGAGAACCTATTTTTGTCTAATTTTTATTGTTAATTATCTTGTATGTTGTTAAGAATTTCCATATACCTCACATAAATC
This sequence comes from Neltuma alba, assembly GCF_004799145.2. Classification (NCBI taxonomy): domain Eukaryota; kingdom Viridiplantae; phylum Streptophyta; class Magnoliopsida; order Fabales; family Fabaceae; genus Neltuma; species Neltuma alba. Next base: position 32,555 of record NW_021635801.1, on the reverse strand, counting down.
GTCTAATTTGTATTGTAAATTGTCTTGTTTTAGTTATTCATAAAACCCTTGAAATTTAACTTTTCTCTCCACAGAACCTCAATTAGAGCTGTAAATTTTTGTGTACATCTTATAAATCACCTACTTTGTGTTGTAAATTGCCTTATTTCAGTTGTTCATACAACTCTTTGACATTTAACTTTTCTCTTCATAGAACCTCAATAGAGTTGTGAGTTTCTGTATACATCTTATAAATTGTCTAATTTGTGTTGTAAATCACCTTATTTTAGTTGTTCATGCAACTTTTGACATTTAACCTTTTTAAAAAAGGGTATAATAGTCTTTTCACCCATAACATTTAATTTCATCTTGTTCAAAAGGGTGGAATGAAGTTTCAAAATCTTTGGGGGGTGTTGAAAAATAAGTTTGCTTAGAGGGGGCTGACTGAAATTTTTCTGATGAAGAATCACACAAGACAACCATGCTTTTCTGTTTTTCAAGTAAACTAATTAAAAGTCGTTTTGCCCAGAGGAACATGGCTAAAACGGTCAAATGAGAAACTTGAGCTGATAATTTCATTCTTATATTTATAAAATCAATCAAGAAAAACAAAATAATCAAAAATAAATAGGTATAAAGTACTTATAATTTAATCCAATATTCTTTTGAATTTCTTCCTTATTTAATAATAAAAATGCAGTTATATATAGTTGATAATGTATTTTGGGATTATACTTTCTTTAATTTGTGCAAGAACCTATGTTCTATCTCAGATTGGGTTTAAAGTCGGTTCACAGTCTGACGGTTGTATTTATATTTTGAATGGTCCAGCTTTTGAATTATCACAATGGCGCTTGATGATCAAGAAGTTGGATATTCTTCAAGCTATTGCCGTTCAAATAGAAGACACAAGTATGATGTGTTTTTAAGTTTTCGAGGAGAAGACACACGTAAGAATTTTGCAGACCACTTATATGCTGCTTTGTGTCTCAATGGACTGATAACTTTTAGAGATGAGGAAGAACTTGGGAGGGGAGAAATTATCAAACCAAGTTTGCTTCAAGCAATTGAAGAATCTTTGTCAGCAATTATTGTTCTCTCTAAAAACTATGCTGCATCCACATGGTGCTTAGATGAACTCCTAAAGATCCTTCATTCTAAGAAAGTGTTGGATCTTCATGTTTTTCCAATCTTTTATGGCGTAGACCCGTCTGATGTTCGGCATCAGAAAGGAAGTTTTGCAGAAGCCTTTGAAAAGCATGACCAGAAATTTGCAAACGATAAAGGGAAGGTGCAAAGATGGAGGGATGCTTTGAGAGAAGTTGCTGACTTGGCTGGCTGGAGCTCTAAAAATTGGTAGTTTCTATGACTTCAAAAAATTATCGTGACTTTGGGCTACACTTAGTACTAATGTTATTATTCTGTTATCTCTTTAGGTATGAAACGAAACTCATTGAAATCGTTACTGAAATGGTGAGGTCAAAAATAGATAATCAACCACCTTTTGATTCAAATGATGAAGATGATGATGAACTTGTTGGAATTGATGAAAAAATAGCAGACTTTGATTCATTTCTAGCAAATAAATCGGAGGAAGTTCAATTTGTAGGAATATGGGGAATGGGAGGGCTAGGCAAAACTACTCTTGCTAGAGCTATTTATGAGAGAATAAAAAAGAACTATGAATTTCATTTCTTTCTTCATAATGTGCGAGAGAAATCTGCACAAGATGGTGGTTTAATTGAATTGCAAAAGGAACTTCTTTCTCATCCGAAAAGGAGAATCAGAATGGAAGTGGGTAATTATTACGATGGAAGGGAGTTAATCAAAAGAATGTTGTGCAATACAAGAGTTCTACTTATCCTAGATGATGTCAGTGACATTAGCCAGCTTGTGAATTTGGCCGGAAAGAAAGGGTGGTTTGGTAAAGGGAGTAGAATAATAATAACAACAAGAGATCAGCATTTGTTAGTTCAGCATGGAGTTTCTCAATATGAGATGAATTTTTTAAGTCAGGTTGAGTCCCGTCAACTTTTTCTGCAAAAAACATTTAAAGGAGATCAACCAAATGGAGATTATTTGAAGCTTTTTGAAACTGTGATTGAATCTACCAAAGGACTTCCATTGGCACTCAAAGTGTTTGGTTCATTTCTTTGCGGAAGAAATACAATAGAATGGGAGGATGCACTCAAGAAGATTTCTTCTTCAGATCCCATTTTCAATATACTTAAAGTGAGCTTTGATGGACTAGAATATAATGAGCAGACTATATTCTTAGATGTTGCTTGCTTTTATAATGGGATGGCCAAGGATAAAGTCATACAAATTTTAGAAAATAGTGGTCTTCGCCCAATAATTGGAATAAAAATTCTTATCGAGAAATCATTGGTAACTGAGGTTAATGGGTTCTTGAGGGTGCATGACATGTTGCAAGAAATGGGTAAGGAAATTGTTTTTCGTGAGTCACCCAATGAAGCTGGCAAACGTAGCAGAATATGGTCCTTGGAGGATGCTAACCTTGTGCTTAGAAATAAGAGGGTAACATTTTCCCCTTTTTGTGATTATGCATTCTTAATTTAGTGATATACTACATATTATTGTTAATATGAGAGTTAATTATAGATCTAATCTAGTCATCAATATAAGACCAGCTTAATCCATTTTTTCTATCACATATATCTATTTTTTTCAAGGTAGTTCTTATGGTGATTGCATATATTAAAGAGTTTTCATCAAATGGTAATTTCAATATACATGATTAACAAGGATAATTTAGTGAAAACAATACTTATTTATTATAAATAACTAAGTTAACTAATTTACTTAATATCCAAGAATTAGTTATTTAGCTTCAATATTATCGACCAGAGGTAGTATTCCATGCATTTTTCGTGTTATTATTAGCTTGACTTATTGTCTATATATAGGGAACTGAAACAATCCGTGGTATGGTGGTACAATTTGACAAAGCACATGTCATATATTTGGACCCTGAAGCCTTCTCAAATATGAGTAATCTCAGGTTACTTATCATATCACATTCTTCACTTGGCCATTTGAATCTTCTTCATGGACTTAAGTGCCTGCCCAACTCATTGAAAGTCATAAAATGGAAGGGGTATCCTTTACATTTCCTGCCAAGTCAAACTCAATTGGATGAACTTGTTGATCTTGAAATGAAACACAGCAAATTAAAGGAACTTTGGAGAGGAGATCAGGTAATTAAGGTCCTTCGCTTAAATTTGTTTGTCTATAATTTATTACATGCGTATCACTTGCTAGTTCTTGGTTTTTGAAGGCTTTTTTTCTTTTTGGTTCTTTGCAGTTTCTACAAAGTCTAAAGTTCATTGATTTGAGTCATTCAACAAACCTGATGAGAACATCAAATTTTGATAGAACCCCTAATCTTCAAAGATTAATTCTTAAAGGATGTACAAAGCTTGTTGAAGTTCACTGCTCTCTCGGGCAACACAAGAATCTTGTCATTGTTAATTTTGAAGGTTGCAAAAGTATTAAAAATCTTCCAACCAAATTGGAGATGAATTGCTTAGAGACATTTATTCTCTCTGGTTGTTCAAAAGTTAAAAGGCTTCCTGAGTTTGGTAAAGGCATGACATGTTTATCAGAGCTTAATGTAAAAGGGACTGCTATATCCAAACTGCCTCAGTCATTGGTCAATTTAACTGGTCTTGCTATATTAAATTTAAAGTATTGCAAAACCCTAGTATGTCTTCCAAGTGATTTTAAAAAATTGAAAGCTATAAAGGAGATCAATATTCGTGGTTGCTCAAAGTTGTCAAGGCTTCCAGAGAATTTGAATGAAAATGAGGCATTGGAGGTGCTTGATGTGGGTGGGACTGCTCTAAAAGAAGTGCCTTCGTCCCTCAATAATTTGAAAAAATTATCTCTTAGTGCATGCAATGCTTCTGCACAATCATCCTCGTGGAATCACTACTCTCTTCTCAAGCGGGCATTTAGGCTTCAAAGGCCTTCAAGTTCAACTAAGTTTTTGTGGTCTCCATATTTCTCAAATCTATCATCTTTGGTCGAGTTACGTTTAAATGGTTGCAATCTTGATGATGAATCACTATTCAGTGAAATAGGCAATTTATCATCATTGACAGCATTAGGTTTGGGTGGAAATAATTTTGTTGAAATTCCTTTGAGCTTCATTTCCAAACTTCGAAAGCTTGAATTTATTTATTTGAATGACTGCCCAAGGCTTCGGTCTTTGCCTCAACTTCCAGCAAACCTGTCAAAGATACATGCTGGTGATTGTCCATTATTGAAAAATTATGTGTGCTCACAACAACTATGGGAATTCACTGAGGAATTTGAATATCAGGTTTGTTGTAGTTCTCTTCACTATCATTTGTTTCACATCAGTCATTATAATTCCATAACATACCAAATTTTTTGTTATAGACTTCATGCCGATCTGAATTCTCATCAGTAGACGGATATAAAGTTTACACTTTCAGTGACATGACGTCTGCAATTGTGAGACGGAACGAGTCACAAGTTGTGAGTTATTTGAATCTCTAGAATTTCTAATTTATTTGATTTTCTTATTTGACTATTTGTTACACATTAATTAGTATACATCTAACATGAATAATTTTCATCACAGGATGACTTCTTCCTGCAACCGACTCGCATATTAACTATTCCTGGTAGTGAAGTGCCATCATGGTTTCACAATCAAAGCTATTTTTGTGCGGAAGATCTCACTTCTCGGTACAATCCAACAAATGTGTCATTCATAGTAAATAAGCCTGATTCATGCTGTTCAAGTGAATGGTGGGGCATAGCTGTATGCCTAGTGCTAGAAAATGATTTGCAACACGCCAACTATGATGATGTTGCTGTACTTAGTTGGACTTATAGAGTTTCTGAAGGTGAATATCCAAATTCAGGTCGTGTTTATACCACTTATGCGCAGTCCAGATTTTGCCACCAACTATGTATCATTTACATTCGTTTTTCCTCATTTATTGCGGAAAAACCACTTCAAATGGTTTTTGACATAGCGGATGAATCAGAGGAGTCACCTTTGAAAATAGTGCAGTGTGGGTGGCGCGTGTTGTGTAAAGAAGATGTTGAGAGATGGCGAAACACAAGTAGTGACGAAGGCTGTAGTGTCAGCACTAGTGATGATAAGTTCATTGATGAATGTAGATGATGAGTTTGATGATGGAGAGCCCTTCCAAGCAGTGAGAAAAGTTGGAACAACCACTTGACAGTTGACAGTGAGCTCAAACAAAATGGAGGCATGCGCTTGCTGCAAATTAAATCTTTTGTACATATTTATATTTTTCATGTTATTACATTTATTTAGTGGCTGAAAATGACATTTCCACCTTCCTTTCTGTTGTGCATTGTTTTCACTCTTGTCAAATTATAATTCTCATGCATGTATTGTAAAGTTGGCGGAGGAAAAAAAAAAAACACGAGAAGTTATGCCAGTCTACTATTTAATCAAATTATAAGACGAACAAAACATAGGTGTTTAGATATTGTTTATAGGTTTCAATCTAATCCTAAAAATTAATAACAGAATATTTTTAAATTTTAAAATTATATGCAAACAACAATCAATAATAAAAGATAACAATTAAATTAAAATTAAAATTAAGTATTCCTTAATAGTGCTAAACATCTCTGAAATAGTTGAAAATTGTCATATTTTGAATTTTGGGTTTAGAAACTCAAGAATAAACTTGATTTAAGTAGGTTTTGAAACATAATTTAACCGGAGTCCTAGCAATACCATGCGAAAATCAAAAAATTTGTACTTGATAGGAGTGAAGAGTAAATTAAATAAAATGAAAGAGGTCATACTTTAAAGTTAAGTTTTCAGGTTATCATCTACTACAAGGGAAAATCCGTAAAAAAAAAAAAAATCTGAATATATGAAATTTTAATTCAAGCAGCTAAGGCTTAAAAATGACACAGAATGAAATTACCTATATGTCCTTTTGATTCGCGACGCTGCCGTGTTCCCCTGAAGCACAGCATTTGAAAGCAGAAATGCCCATTGTGAGTAAAGCACGACAATCTGGAGGCGAGATATAGAAAGATCATTACCCCTGCCGCCACAACGCTCACAAGGCACAGGATCCCCCAGTAAAAACCTCATCACATTAGCAGAAGAAGAATCAACGTTGACACACAATGTTACCAGACGCAGTATAAAGATTGGAAGCAATATTGAATGCATCAATGGATGCAATGCATGTCGCTTATGCAAATTTTCGAAAGAAACCATATGGTATCGAGAGAAGAGTAAAATCCCATTTTGCAACTCCAAAGATGAGCTCACAGTAAATGGCGCCGTAAGAGAATCTTCTGTATAACTTCATTACACAACGCCAAATCTGATTCGGTTTCAATTTCATTAATAAACTGAAACTCTGTAAGCTTAAAACCGAACCGAACATCCGAGTCATAGAGTGATGCTGGTAGACTATAATGAACAGACCGAAACCAAAATAGAAGAAACAGAATGGAAACACAAAATTGTTACCTTAAAACCAAGAAACAAGGAGAGAGCAATTGCAGCGAGAACATTGACAGTGGCGAAAAGGGTCTGGGTATCGAAATTGAAAGTGGAACTACTGACACCGTTAAACAGCAAAATGGGATTGATGATCATCAAAAGCCCATCAGGTGGCGTTGGTTTCTTCTTGGGTCTACCCTTAGAGAGGAATCGAGGCAGTGAGGACAGTTGGAATTCGGAACGAAGAGGTTAAGAGGATGTGGAAGAACAGGAACAGTGGGAGGTGGAGGAGGAGGAAGATGTGGTGAGAGGAGAGTGGAAGAGTGGAGTGAGAGAGAGAAGCCATGGCCCATGGACAAAAGAAAAAGGGTAAAGTTGGTCTTCAGTGCAATTTTATCCACCATCTATTTTTTTTAGTACAATTTAACTCAATTTCAATAGACCTCCTAACGTTTGTTAAAATTTTTTTTTAATAAGTCCACATCAACACGGCTGAGAGGATAAAAATTGACAGATAATACAAAGAAGGGAAAAAACAAACCAAGCTTGTGCACCTACTGTGCAAGCACCAGAACCCCACCTATTTGTGTGATTGGGAACACTAGCACTAGTGAAGGAGAAGGCAACAAATTCGTGCGAGGGAAGTTGTCTTGATTTGGAAGGGTAACAACCTTACTTTGAAATTTTACTTTTATTTTCCTTCATACTCCGTCTCTTTTGTTTTAGAGGAGCAATTTGACTTTGCAAGCATTGAAACCCTAAACAACTTGCAAATTCCAGTAGCGAAGGTCGTGAGGAAGACAATGAATAAAAAATCTCCATTGCTAAGGTAAAATCAACCTTAACAATCATTGGAGCCGGTTAGCCAAACATCGAGAATGGGCTCCAATTCTTGAATATATATTAGAGAACTCGTCTTCTTGAATACATATTAGGGGTCCGTTGGAATTGGGTTAAATTACACTAAAAAAATAGATGGTGGGTAAAATTGTACTGAAAAAAGATTGAGATGGTGGGTACTCCTGAAAAAAAATGATTGGGGTGCTGGATGCGGCTTTACTCAAAGAAATACAATAGTCACCAAAATAAAAGAGAGAGAGAGAGAAGATTGTTACCGCCTCCTTGGCAACATTTGGCCATGGCGCCTCACAACCTCTAGTTTTCCCAAGGACCATTTTGGAATATCATAACTTGTAGGATAATTTTATGAAAAAAAATTGAAGTAATTGATATTAACATTAGTATATTACCGTTAAAACAATTTTTATCCCTCAAATTTTTGCTCATCTTAGCCTTGGTCTCTCAAATTTAAAATCATAGTTTCTAATTTCTCAAGTTTTTTTCCATTCAAAATATTGATGAGTATAATTTAATAAAAATTTGAATCATTTTACTTTTTGAGAGGCTCAAAATTAATAGTTTTAAATTTGATGGACTGAAGGTAAGATTTGTGCAAATTTGAGAGAGCAAAAATTATATTAAGCTATTAACCCCTTAGTATTATTACTACCTCTGATTCTAATTATAAGAACTTGTTTATAGACTAGAAATGAGGTCTTAGAATTAGGACAGGAGGTAGTATAATATTCTTTCTTTTGGTTGAATTACACATGATGTCCCTGTTATTTTTAAAACATGACCCCATCCTCTTAATATTTGATATGTGTGGATGTCCCTTGAATTTTTTGGTTCTTCATCTCCTCTCGATAAAATTAAGAGGGTGTTTGTGGAAGCTTTTAAATGGTTCCAAACACTCCCTAAAGCAATGTTTAACATTATGTTTGGTCTTCTAAATTTTACCAAATCTTTTTACTTTAAGCTGTTGGTAAAGAATCAAACGAATAGTGGAGTAGAGAAAAATAAAGAAGGTAAAGAAAAATCTCATCTTTAAATTAGAGTTGTGATGAGACCAAATCTATGAAAGTGGAGTTTCCACCAAAACCACACAAAGGGGCTGACGCTGTTGATTGAGTCAATCACTATATATTGTTATGAACAGTGAAATGGTAAAGACAATGAAAATGATTCTTGCTTGGCTGGAGAGTGATTTTTACATTCAGCCTTTTATATTTGCATCAAATTTTATTTTAATTACTTAAGTTTTAATTTAGTCTTTCTTCAAACCATAAAAGAAAATCTAAAAGTGCGTCTAAGCTATTTAGGGGGTGTTTTGGTAACTAAAAAAATATTTTTAAAAAATATGTTTTTACAAATCGAGACAGACTCCTTCACAAATTATGGGTTGGTATTCATTCAAACAATCTCTAAGTTAAACTTGTGGTAATGATGAGAAAAACTTTATCAGGCCGTTAGTTCAATAACAAAAATACAAGCAAATCAACATTATATTATAATATTCACTTGAAATATTTGATTTCAAAAGGGTGAAATATAACTAAAGGAGCAAAGCTAAACATGATATAATGGGCATACTTAAATTTTTTTTGGTAATTATAAGTATCTTCTTATTAAAAATAATTAATTATATTTGAGACTGTGGCAAATATTAAATCACGTAATAACATGTAACATGAAGCGAAAATGTCATGGACGTTGCTCAGTACACAAATCCACAATAAATATAGGCTAACCGTTGCGCATGAATAGGCCCAACAAACGAGCTCCTGTATCATTAATCCGTGAAGTTTGTGCCAGAGAATCATTAAGCTTAATACTCTTTCAGTCCTAAATATAAAACTTTACTAGTATAAAAGTTTTATATTTAGGACTACAGGAGTATTTACTATTTTCAATTTTTAATATAAAAATTAAATAACTAATTTAGAGATATTTTATAAAATGTTCTAAAAAAATATAAATATATTATTAATTAATATTCAATATTTAATATTCAAATTCAATTAAAATATTCAACACAAAAATAAAATATATAATTATTATAATTATAAATACATAAATAATAAAAAATCTTTTTTCATATTTTATATTTTATTAAATTTATTAGGAATTTAGTTCGATTGGCTATTTATAACAAATATGTGTTAGATTTCTTAAACATCTTCTATGATCATGTGTATTGGAAGTATTCTTTAATTTTGTAGGAATCCCTTACAATCTTTGAGAAAAAATTATAATTTTGGAGACAAAATGGAGTAAGATTTTGTATTTAATATCAAATTATCAAATTTAACTCTCAACTAGCTTTTATATTAAAAAGAAGAGGTAGTATATTTTATTTTCCATGCCATAATTTATATGGATGAAACATGATTGAAAACAAAATGAAGTGACATCTTATATTAGCTCTTTTAAGGTCCATGATTGGACTGTCACCAGTTAGATGTGTATGCATGAGGAGGCTATCAATTGCATAGTGCGCTCCGTTCTTGGATATACAGGTATAACACGCCAGTGTATTTTCTACTGTTCAGGTCAACAAGTATATTATCTGCTGTCTTTTTAATGTGAGAATTACTTATTTAATTTGAATAGATTAAAAAAATTAATTAAGTTTGTTATTTGTAATAAATGTATATTGATTTTCTTATAGTACTCCTTCAGTTTTTAATATAAGACCTATTTAACTAATTTGATTAGATTAAAGAAGTTAGATAAGTTAGTTAATTATAAGAAATATGATATATTTTTCTTAAAATATCATAATTATCTTCCTTAATATCCTCTCTCCCTCTTTTACTTGATTATGGTTGAGAGAATATCCATAGGGGTAATTTAGGAAAAATTGATAAATATGAGAAATAGGTCTTATATTTAGGATCAAAATTAAGTCAACAATTAGGTCCTATATTAAGGACCGGAGGAGTATTATTTTTAACCATGTGCATTATAGTTGTCATTGATGAAAATTTTCTTACTATATGTGATCAATGAGCATACTTAGGAGAAAAATTATAAACTTAGCAGAAAAAATGGATTATTCAAGTCTGATATTGAAAATTAAAATAAATCTTTTATCTAATTTTTATATTTAGAATCGGACGAGTATATTACAGTTGATTCGGTTAGTAGCGATGGGGCCTTGAATTTTTGGACTTCCATTGTAGTATTTCAAGAGCATGCATGCTGCGGAGCTTGTGGAAGATGTCTATGTGCATTCACCATGGCAATCTTTGAACTCAATCCTTTTAATTTATTCATTAACGGCGATTCCTATATTTTCTGTTTTACTTCTTTTAAATATTACTTCACTTAGATTATTAATTTCTAAATATTAAAAAAATTAGTTTAGTTAATTATTTATAATAAATGAGTGTTGTCTTTTCTAAAATACTCTTATTAATAATGTAAATTAGAATAAAAACCTTTTAACATGTATACTTGTCATGAGAAGGACCACTTTTGGGAAAAATGAATCAATAAAGGAGACAAAATAGATTAGAATATTATATTTATAACTAAATTAAAATTTTAACTAGTTCTCATATTTAGAATCAGAAGTAGCATTTTTTATTATCACTATGCTTTGTTCTTACTACCAAGGAGGCAGGAAAGAGTAGTGGTGGTGGAGGAAACATCAATTGTGTCTGCCATGCAACTATTGGAATTAGGGGTGGAAACAGGCCAGGCGGCCTGTCAGAGGCCTATAGCCTGGCCTGGCCTGTTTCCCAAAAAAGACAAGCTCAGGCCTGTTTGAAGGCCTGTTTAGTTAAACAGGCCAGGCTTAGGCTTTTTAAAAAGCTTGTTAAGCCTGTTAGGCCGGCCTGGGCCTGTCAGGAATTTATAATCATAATATATGAAAAAATTAATTAATGCTATTATTGTTAATGTGCTCTTTTAATTTATTTTTTAATTTTAATATATAGTTAATAGCTTAATCTTTTCTTAGATTTTGAAGTTTAGATGACAAGTGAAGATAAAAATATAATTTAAAATAATAATATCAATAAATAATGTGATTTTTAAATCTTAAAAATATAAAGAAAATAGGAAAGAAAAATTTTGTTCCAAGAATGATAAATTAACTAACTTACGTATAATGTTAATTTAAGTATGATACCCTCTTTATTCATTATAAAATTAGTATTTTTTCCTCTTTATTTATTTGTCTTAATTTTAATTTTTTGTGTGTACTTAAATGTAGTCTTATTCCAAATTTTAACATATAATTACAATTAGTTTTCAATAATATTCTTATAAATTATAATTAAGATTTAAAATAGTACTTATGATACTAAAATTTAAATAAAAGACAAGACTAAAAATTAAATTATTATGTACGTTTTTTTTTATCTTAGCTTTTTTAAAAAAATTAATTATTATAATTTGAATTTTTTAAAAATACAGGCCTTTTAACAGGCTTCAAACCAGACCAGGCTCAAGCTGAAAAGTAAGCCTGTAACAGGCCACAGGCCAGGCTTAGGCCAATAGGCTCCAAAACAGGTCTGGCCTGTTAAGAGCAAAGCCTGACTTGGCCTGGCCTGTTTCCACCCCTAATTGGAATTGTTTTGATCTCTCTTTTATTTAAATTTCTTTTTCCTCTTTTTCACTTTAGTTATGAATTATTCAAATTAAATTTTAATAGTTTAAATTTATTTATATTTTTCATATAAATTCATAATAATGATTTTATGAAATATTGAATTTGAAAAATTAAAATTATAATGAATGGTAATGAAAATGAAAAGGAGGGGTGAAAAGAGTAAAGTAAAGACGAGAGAACGTAACGTGATTAAGTCATCGAGAATGAATAAAAATAGATAAGAATAAAAGAATGCGAAAGATAAAAATAAGCTGTGTGAAATCAACGGAGACATTTTAAATTTATATTTATCTAAATAAATATAAAACCCACAACCCTTTTCAAGATTTTAATTTGGTAAATATTGATCCATTTCCACGCATTTCATATCACTCCGTATATAATTATGAATACCAATTCCACTAATCAAAAGGATCCCTATTTTCTATTGTTTTGCTTCTTCTTTAAATGCTCATAAATGATATAGACATAGTCAGAACCGATTCAAGAGAGAGCTAAGAACAAGAGTCCACACTTCATAAATATAGAGACAAATAAAAGTGAAATGCATCGAAATATAGAGTTATGATTAATATGAATTTACTTGTTATGCTCACTTTTTTGTTGGTACAAATAATTCATAGAATAAAGACAATGTAGGTTTGTTGGAAATTGTGCCATAGGAACCAATCATTATGTTATGAACATTGTTGATTTATGAATTTCTTAATTATGTTAATCATATTATTTGCATGTTTACTGTGATGACTATCCTTGGATAACTTATGATTTTATCCTAAATGTCCCTGGTCGGCCATCTATGTGGGAGCAGAGATGAAATAAGACCAGTATGACTTTGAAGATATATAAGATATAAATCAAAGTCATAGACACATGTAAGAATACAAGGTATTGGACCGACCCGCTATGAGAGAGTTGCATGGTTAAATCATAAGCTTCTCTCATATACAAACCATGTCACTATGCCCTTTGACCTGAGATCATCATGGATTCCTACATGAGAAACGCTCAGTTTTGACCTAGTCAAAAGTCACTTTTGACCGAGTGATCATAAAGACTATGTTCAGGCTTAGTGGTTTTTCATATGGAGGAATGTGAATGGTCAAGATGGAATTTGTCCCTCACATTCGTAGAGAGATATTGCTGGGCCCCTCGATGAGTGAGTCTGAGAAATGTATGACCATACTATAATGGAAAGGTAGTTCTATTTCTATACTCAGACTACTTAGGGATCGAGAAAGTAACGGTCAGGAATAGGAGGATGACGTTCTCCATGCCTCATCCATGACCAAAATGTCGTGTGACAAAAGGGACGTGATATGGTTGTATGAAAGGTTACATCGTTCATCGATCCTCATATGATTTGGGTAGTCATAATGTCTTGCTAAAGACCGCTTACAACTTGTGAGTCATTATAGTAAATGGCTTACTGTCAATTTCATATGGGCCTACAGGGTCGCACACAAAATAGCCCAACACGAGCTATGATGTCCAGATTCATTGAATTTAAGATATGTTCAGATTCAATGGATAATCTAGGATGGACGTGTATATATATATATATATATATAAATTCGTGTATATATATTATATGATATAAGAGATATTTATAAGATTTGATTTATAAGGATAAATTAAATCTATATCATTTTTTAAATTGATAAGGTATAATATCTCAAATTTGATTTATTAGAATAAATCAAATATAATTCTATCATATCTTTATTTTGAATTAAACGAATAGGTGAATTAAATCTGTACGACGAATTTAATATACAACCGTATTTATTTAATTGATTTCTTATCAAATTACGCAATATATGATATTGTATTAATTTCGGAATTAATTTAGGATTAATTCCGAAATCCAATGTCCTTCATAATACCGATGACATCCTATATATTTGATATTAGGAGCTAGGGTTTTGTGTGTGTGAGAGTGCAAAAGGTTTGCAGATAAGAAACGGCCAAAATAGAGACGATGAGGACGGATTCTTGGAAAAGCCCTAGAAGGACAAGAGGCGCTAACACGTCATTCGTGATTGGAATGCTGTTCGTGTGGATACCGGTAGAGGAAGCGGATCTGAGTTGTCGACTTCTCACGAACAAAAGGAGAGCATAGGCATCCCGAACATTGGAATCCCTGAGCCACCAACGATTCAAATACCGTAAGTAACACTTCTTACTACTTGACTTAAACACAATCGGCAGATCCGGGCAATGGATTGAAAATTTTAAGGTTTTTATTTTCCGCTGCGTATCTTTCAATTCTTTACAAGGTTAGCTCCCAAACATGCACAAAAATGTAATCATTTAGGAAAGGGATTTGTGTGTAAGGGATAGATCCTCCCTTAAATTTTGGCAGTGACAGATTTTATTTTGATTAGGGGTGTTCACGGGACGGATCGGGACCGGGACAGGCCCGTCCCGGTTCCGTCCCGGTGAACAGTAACGGGACAGATTTTCTGTCCCGTGTCCCGATCCGTCCCGGGGTTGTCCCGGTCCCAGTCGGGACGGGACGGATCCGGGACGGGACCGGGACGTCCCGAAACAATTTTTTTTATTTTTTATTTTTTTTAATTTTTTTTAAAATTTTTTTAAAATTTTTTTAAAAAAATCTGATTTTTTTAATTATATTTTTTTGAGCTTAAATCTTATAAAAACATCTTTTTTATTTGTTTGGGTACTCTTAAACAAAAGCTCAAAATATTACATATAATAGTCATTAAAAACTCTAAACAAAAGCTTTTAACACAATAAAAACTTGCTAAAAATTCTAATCATCAATAATCTCAAATCATTAACAAATATAAAAACTCTAAATAAATATATTTATAGTTCCATACAATAGTTTCAAATCTTAAAAAAATATGAAAAAAATGATATTATATAAAAAATTAAAAAAATTAAAAAATTAAAAAAAAAAAGGGACCGGGACGGGACCGGGACGGGACGACCCCGTCCCGTGTCCCGTCCCGTCCCGGTTTGTCCCGTCCCGAAAAATTTCGGGACGGATCCGTCCCGTCCCAATAAGACCGGGACCAGAACGGGCCGACCGGGACGGGCCGGCCTTGAACACCCCTAATTTTGATTTCCATCTTGAAGCGCAAAAAGTTAAAACATGATCGGAGTGGGTAAATTGGGAAAAACGACAATAAAATAATCTTTCAATTTTAAAATCCCTAAATAATTACCTCAATCAGGGAAATTTCATTTTAGTTCCACATGGCCAAACACATCACCTTTTTCTAGTTCCACATGGCGAAACACGACCTTTATGTCATTTGTGTTTATTCTATGAAAATATTTTTAAAACATCATGTTAATAATTGCATTACCAAACTTTGTTTACTGTTAAACGATTTGCCAATCGCGTTATAAAAGTTGATAAAATTTCAACTTCCTAGGCACTCAGAAATCTCTTAAAATCAAAATATCTCTCCGGTCATTTGGTGAATAGTATTATTAGAGTTGTTAATATTATCACAAGAATTGTTAACCGTGTTACTAAATTGAGAAAATCCCACTCTCACAATTTGCTGAAAAATATATTACCAATATATACCTTATCACCCACGTTATCAAAGTTGAAAATTTTCTAATTTATTATCCACTCATTAATCCCTGAAAAACTTTGTAATGTGCAAGTGAGGGCTAAATTTATAACTCCTAATTTACTTTTACATTATAACAATAGCGAAGCCTCCCTAAAAACATTAACCTCGTGCATTTGCTAGGCGATCAAAAACTTACACAATTTGCTGAAACACATCAAAGCACAGAATCATATAAATGAAATAAGAACGGGGAAAAACAAATAGGAAGCAGAACAGCATAAGAAAAACCAAAGATGTTAAGTCCAAGCAAACGATCTTGACTCAGGATATCCTACATTTTCGTCAATAAGATACTTCTTTTTCTTTATTTTTAATTATTATTCAATCTATGCTTACCAGTTACCACGAAGTTGAGAGGAAAGAGGGGTGGTGTCTACCGTGTAAGTTGGGTCAAAGAGAAGGAAATAGAAAAATGATGAGAATATAATACTGCAAAGTAATCACTTTTTCACTTGACCTTGCCACCCTCACTTTTCCTTGCTGGTACAATAATTTGTGGAAAATCCTACATTCACATGAAGACATTGTAAGTTATGTCCCAAACGGGCCTAAAAAAGTTACATGGAGGAAGGGTCACGGGGATGGAGTTAGGACAGGGGAGCCACTCTGGCTCCAGAAATGCAATTGTTCTCTCTCACAATCAACAATCGTTGTTAGGGAATGAGCTCATTGGACGGCTGGAGGTAGCGAAAGAATTGAACAGGGGAATGGTAGAGTCGATGATACAGAAGGGTTGGAATTTGAATGGCGAAGGGGAAGTGCTGGACATTGAGAAGAACGTCTTCGTTTTTCAGTTTTCTGATAAGGATTATTATATGAAAATCTCACGAGGAAGACCGTGGGCTATTCAATCTCGTCTCCTAAACCTCCAACTGTGGGATGATGAGATGCTGGTGAAGGAAGTTCAGTTCGATAGATGCCCCTTTTGGGTTCAGTTTCATGGATTACCTTTTAAGTTCATGAATCAGGAAAATGCTATTCGTTTGGGTTCATCAATGGGAGAAGTAATTACGGTGGAAAATCCCATTAGAAGTGGCAAAATGGTCCGAAATTTTGTGAGAGCTCATATTTTGACAGATATCAAAGTTCCTTTGATTACAGGATTCTGGGTTAGAAGAACAGAAAAGAAGGATGTCTGGATTGAAGTCAAGGATGAACATATCCCAAATTTTTGTTATAGATGGGCTATTATTGGGCATGACCAGTGCATTTGCTCTATTTCTCCGATGCCGACTGATGATGATGCGCGGTTTCGGAATTGGCTTAAAGCATCAACTCTAGAATTCATGGAGGATTTGATTATCTTTGTCGATGAATGGTGGTGTGAGATAAGAAGGACAATGGCTAACTCAGCACGTAAGGCTAGTGTCATAACATACCAACACATATTACAAATGCCAGCGTACGGGATAGTGGGCATTCCTCCCATCAAGGTGGGAATAACAGATTTGGCAGCGCAGCTCTTGCTGTACAGAAAAAGACAAGGCCATGTGACAGATTACCTGTGGATAGCTCCACAAAGGGGGCGATAATGATAATGAAAGTTTGTACGAGGGTAAAAACCCCTCATCTCTTGCTGGACATGGCCCATAAAACTTTGACTATTGGTTCTCCTATGAAGCATTTTCTTGCAAAAAGCCCAAATAGGAAATCCAGGTCAGAACAGGTCACAGACCCAATTGCTGAGAAATCAACTATTAAGGTATCGGGTGGAAGAAGTGGGTTTATCATTTCGCTCACTCCCTGGTTTATCATTTGGACTATAGCCCCTTTTGTATCAAGCTCTCCAATTTCAGATGTTGCAGGGAAGTTAGGAAGTGTGAAATTAAAGCAAACATCACTACCCATCGAGTCTCCACAACAAGAAAAATGAAGAAGGGTGGAGAAGATATCAATTGATGAATCTTTGTCTAATTTAAACTTTAAAAAAGGTGAAGACGAGAAGAAAATCTCTAGCAGAAAGAAGAATGTATGAAGAACAAAATAGCAACTTCATCATAAGCTTGCTTATTCCTCTTCTCATACTTTTGGTGTTGACTCTATGTCTAATAAAGAGGAAAGGGAGATGTTCAGTTATGAGATTGCTGAAGGCGCGAGTGGCTGGCCTCAAACAACCCTCAAGGCGCCATGAGGACCATTTTGTGGAACTGTCAGGGTATTGGGGTGGCTCTGACAATAAAAACCTCAAGGAAGTTTGTAGGAAAAATAAGCCCCATTTTGTCTTTCTTATGGAGACCAAACAAAAGGAAATAGATGTTAAGAGATTGAGACATCGTTGCGGCTTTGATGAGGACTGGATTGTAGACCTTGTGGGTTTAAGTGGTAGCCTAGCAATTTGGTGGAATTCGGTATTACTGTCAATGTGTTACATTCTTCCCAGAATATTATTCATTGTGCCCTTTATTCTGATTCCATTCCTATCCCAAATTATATCACTCATGTTTATAGTCATTCGAAGGAACATAAAAGGAGGAAAGTACAGGCTAAGCTGTTAATGGTTTTACAAAGTATTAAAGGGCCCTAGTTATGCATGGGAGACTTCAATGATCTCACAAGCCAACAAGAAAAATGGGGAGGGAAGCCAAGAGCAGTTCAGAAGATTTTGAATTTCCAAAGACAAACCTCAAATTGTGGCTTTCTTGACTTGGAGTACAAAGGTGCTGATTTTACCTGGAGCAACAAGAGGTTGAATGAAGCACATGTCAAGGAAAGGATTGATAGAGCTTTGGCGAATGCTAACTTCTGTGAAGTATTTCCCAAAGCCTAGGTTTTTCATCTAGAACTTATGGGCTTAGACTATTATATTCTGTTGATTGATCTCTGTTTTATTTGCTTGAAAACTCCCTTTACTTTTAAATTTGAGAACTTTTGGATTGAACACTTTGAGTATCAGGTAGTGGTGAAAAATAATTGGAATGACCCTGTCACTATGGGTACTAGTAAAATTGATGATTTTCTGGTAAGATTGGAAAATTGTAAGAAGGCTTTGATGTGTTGGAGCAATTGAATTTTTCCAAATGGCCATAAACTAATAGAAAAATTGAAACTTCAACTTTCTCAATGTTATGAAGGTGCCTTTACTCAAAGCAAATCAAAAAGGGCGGAGGAGATAAATTCAAAAATTGAAAAAGCTTGGGACATAGAAGAATCCTATTAATGCTAATGATCCCGTGTAAGCTGGTTACATAAAGGTGATCGTAACCCCCACTTCTTTCACTTAACTACTGTCCAAAAAAAAAAGGAGAAATGCTATTTTGAGATTCAAAAAAGATGATGGCTGCTGGGTGGAAGAAGAATATGAAATTGCCCATTGTGTTGTGGATTATTTCACTATCTCTTCACAGCTTCAGAGACTCGTGATTTTTCTGATATTCTGACTTATGTTGACCGAATAATTGATTATGCTGGAAATTCTATGCTCATAGGACCTATTTTTGATCCTGAGATAAAAAGAGGCGGTTATCTAATTGGGTGGATCTAAAGCACCAGGGTTGGATGGCTTTAATGGTAAATTCTATCAAAGTAGCTAGGGGTAGATCAAGAGTAATATATGTGAAATGGTTAAAGAATTCTTCACTAGCCAAGGAGATATCAATAAGCTGAATGAGACTAATCTTGTCTTGATTCCTAAAGTAGAAAAAGATGAAATGGTAAGTCATCAAGAGTAATATATGTGAAATGGTTAAAGAATTCTTCACTAGCCAAGGAGATATCAATAAGCTGAATGAGACTAATCTTGTCTTGATTCCTAAAGTAGACAAAGATGAAATGGTAAGTCAATTTCATCCAATTGGACTTTGTAATTTCTCTTATAAGGTTATCTCTAAGTTATTGGCAAATAGTATGAAGCTGTTATTGAACTACTGTATCTCTTTAAATCAGGGAGCCTTTGCTCCGAGCTGTCTTATACAAGATAATGTAATCATAGCCCATGAAGTATTTCACTACCTGAAAAGAAAAGCTAGTGATGGGAAATTCGAATTTGCTTTGAAGATGGATATGGCAAAGCCTATGACAAGATTGAGTGAGACCTTCTAAGGGCAATGATGCTTAAGATGGGATTTTGTTTAGACTGGACAAACTTGATTATGGCTTATGTTTCATCTGTGCAACTCAACATATGTTTATCTAGCCAAAGAGTAACTCTATTTATCTAGGAAGAGGTTTAAGGCAAGGAGATCCACTATCTCCTTACCTCTTTATCATTGTTGCTGAAGTCTTTTCTCGAATGCTAAACAAGACCATAGAGAGCAAATTGTTAAAAGTTATTAAATTATCTAACCAGTGCCCTATGTTGTCCCAAACCTTAGGTATACCAATAGCAGACAACCCTGGACGCTATCTAGGTACTCCAAATGTATGGGAAAAGTTAAAACATGAGGCCCTTGTTTATGTAAAGGAGAGAGTTGGAAGGAAAGTACAAAGCTAGAGATAGAATTTATTGTCGTATGCAGGACAGGAAGTGATGGTAAAAGCTATCATTAACGCAATACCAGTCTATCCTATGTCGTGTTTCAAATTTCCAAAAAAGACCTATAAAGAACTTGACAAACTCATTTCAAATTTCTGGTAGGGGGCAATAATGGAAGCAGAATTCGCTGAAGAGCTTGGGACCTCATGAAATCACCAAAATCTAACGGAGGCATGGGATTCTGTGACTTTGAACTCTTAAATGACTCCCTCTTAACAAAGACAACTTGGAGACTAACCCAAGAGGAAAACTCTCTTTGGTTTAAAGTCCTCAAAGGAGTGTATTTTCCAAACACTAGCTTTTTGGTTGCTGAGAAAGGTTACAAGGCCTCCTGGATTCGGTCAAGTATTATCCTGGGTAGATCTTTCTTTCAAAAAGACTATCAATGGCTGATTGGAAATGCTAAATACATTTCTCTGGGGAAGGATTACTGGGTTCCTGGCTTAGATGGTAAGTCTATTAACATGTGCTTGGATGTTACTGTACACTCCAATGAGACCGTGGACTTGCTAATAGATAATGGCTCTTGGAATTTCAGTAGTATCTCTTCAGTTGTTCTAGCAGACATCCTATCCCTCATTGGTAATATCTATCTAAACTTGTCATCGTATCAGGATCAATTTGTTTGGAAGAAAGCTCGGAATGGTATTTATACTGTCAAACAAGGTTATAAAAATGCCATGTTATCTCTTGATCCCAATAGATCTCCTCCTAGCACTTCTTTTAGATTCCCTAAGGAATTTTGGACTAAGTTATGGCACCTCAAAACAATTGCTCGCATCATTCATTTCATATGGAGATGTTGTTCTAAAGCAGTACCAACCAGAGATGCTTGTTTTGCAGACATTGTGCTCAACACCCTCTTTGCCCTGTCTATCAAGAACAACCAGAAATAGTGGAAATTTGGTCTTTTTCTGCCCTTGGGTTAGAAACATTTGCTTTGGCAGCTAGCTCTCAATGCGTATAGACCAAATTAATATTCATTCTTTTGAAGAATTGTTATACCGATTGCTCTGTCATCTAAATATCCTAAGGAAGGGCAACTTCTCGTTGCTGGCTTGGCTCATTTGTTACATTTGGGAAGAGCGTAATGATGTTGTTTTTAATCATAGAAGTCCAGATACTTGTGCAGTTATTAACAGAGCAAAGATTGTAGTTAACAAGTTTTGGACTACTAGGGATGATGCTCACAATACTGGTAGAAATACTAACTCTAATGAATCTATTAGTTGGCAACCTCCTCCCTTTGGGATGGTCAAAATTAACCGTGATGGTTCTTTTTTGGAAAGTGATAATTCAGCAGCAATGGGTATTGTCTACAGAGACAACCTTAGAAATCTTTTATGGGCTTTTGGAGAATTGGTTACTGCTAATTGTGCTTTCATCACTAAATTACTGTCTCTTTGTAAAGCTATTATACTGAGCAAGGAACTTAATATTGATTCAGCTATTATTGATAACGAGGATCTCTTTTCATGTCTCCAAACCAACGCTATGATGAGATGTGATTGGAGTGGCTGGCACATCCTCAAGGAGACGCTAGATTTGGCTTCTTCACGGTTTGAATTGTCTTTCTCATTCTCTATCGTGCTGCTGATTTTGTAGTAGTTATTGTTCACTGGAAGGTGTGCCTTCCGAGGGTGGATGTCTACATCAGCACTTTCTTTGTCTTCTATGATCTCCCGTAAGGCCGTTGAGTCTAATAGGCTATTTTCTCCTAGCAATACTGATGTAGGTTTGATTGATGCTCAAGACACAGAAGGAATTGGCTGATAACGCTAGGCTCCTGTTGCTTTTTAGCTTTTTCTGCTGTTTGCCTTAGTTTTTTTGTTTTTCAGCTTCAGTTGTCTTTTTTTAGTTTTTACTAACTCTAGATGTTTGTTCTGATTTGTTTTGATGTCTCCTTTTCATAATATATAAAAAATATTTTCAAGGTAAGAAAAAAATACTTTGTCTCTCATATTTATCTATTTTTTTAAAATAGTCCTTATAATAGCTGAATATATTAAAAGTTTCTATCAAATAATAGTTGTAACTAATACATATATTAATAAGGGTATTTTAGGAAAAATAACACCTAATTATTACAAATAACTAACTTAATAAATTTCTTTAATCTACTCAAATTAGTCAAATAGCTTTTATATTGTGTACCAGGAGTAGTATTATTAAGGTTTATATATATATATATATATATATATATATGTATAAATTTACCCTTAATTTATTGTCGTGTAAATTTTGTACTCTTAAAATTGAGGAAATATTAAATATGGATAAAGTTGAAAAGTTAATAAATTGTAAGATAGAACTAATGAGATTTAATGTTTTTTTATTCTGATTAAGTATATTGAAAGTGACTTATAAATAAAATTAAATGAGCATATAACTCTGTCTCATACATACTTCTCTTATTGTTACATTGCCATGACTCTTGATAGGTTAAATTACATGATTCTCACGCTTGTTATTGTTTTTTTGTTTTGCAAAGGTTATGCTTTGAACCATGGCGTACATGTGATTGTTGTAAGTGGGATGTTTTCTTCTGTCATGCCCCTCTGCTAACCTTTAGAAATTTATGCCCTATGCTTTTAAAGTTTCATGGGTGGCTGAATATATACTCTTTCCGTGCTATTTATAGGTAGAGAAGGATTTTTTTATCCTATTTATAAGTCACATTATTAAATTTTTTTTAATTTTTTAAGTTTGTCCTTAATTTATTATTGGGTAACCTTTGTACTCTTGAAATATAGGGAAATATTAAATATGGGTAAAGCTAGAAAGTTACTTCTCTGGTTCTTAATATAAGACCTATTTAACTAATTTGATTAGATTAAAGAAATTAGTTAAATTAGTTAATTATAAGAAATATGACATGTTTTTCCTAAAATACCATGATCATCTTCCTTAATGTTCTTCCTCACTCTTCTACTTGATTATGGTTGAGGGAGTATCCATAGAAATAATTTAGAAAAAATTAATAAATATGAGAAATATGTCTTATATTTAAGATCAAAATTAACTCAATAATTATGTCATATATTAAAGACTGGAGGAGTATTAAATTTTAAGACAGAACTACGGAATTTAATATTTTTCTTGGTTCCTCTAAAACATGTAAGAAATCATTTATAAATAAGATCAGAAAGCTGTGTAACTTTTTTGTCATGCATACTACATTGTCATGATGACTCTTGATTGGTTAAATTATACTACCTCTGATCCTTAATAACTAATTTGCGGATATTAAGGTAGTTATTTGTAATAAATAAGTATTGTCTTTTCTAAAATATCTTTATTAATTATATGCATTAGAATGAAAATCTTTTAATATGTGTAATCATCATGGGGACTATTTTAAATAAATAAATAAATAAAAGAGACAAAATTGATTAAAACGTTATAGTTAGAACTAAGTCGAATTTCTAATTAGCTATTATATTTAGTAAAATCAAGACTATATAACACGCGCATTCCAAGCACAAGTTGGGTATAAGCATTTCTTGTAGCTGGGGAACTTTTGGAGGGAGATTAAAATCAATAATTTGTTGATTTTACTCAATTGATAGCTTAAGAATTATACTTTTACTCAGTTTTCACTCAATAAGAAAAATTTTATTTTAGTCACACATGACCAAACAGAAATTTTGATATTTGCTGAAATGATCACATTACCCTTATGTTATTTGTACTTATTCTATGAAAATATTTGTAAAAACATGTTGTTAATTGTATTACGAAATTTGTTTACTGTTACATGATTTGTCAACCATATTATAGAAATAAAAAAATTCCCACTTTGTTAGCACTCAAAAATATCTCAAAGTCAAAATATCTTGATATAGTGAATAGTGTTACCAGAATTGTTAACTATATCACTGAAGCTGAGAAAATCTCACTTTCACAATTTGCAAGAGAATAAGTTGTCAATGCGTTGTCAAACTTGTTATTACTATTATATGACTTATTAATCACGACACAGAAGTTGAAAAATTCTTAATTTTTATTATGCATTTACTAATCTCTTAAAAACTTTGTGATATGTAAATGAAAGCCAAACTTATAACTCCTAATTTACTTTTGCATTATAACAATACAAAACCTTTCTAAAAGAATTAACTTCGTGCATTTGCTAAGTCGATCGCAAACTGACACAATAAATGCAACATCCTTTGCTAAAACACAACGACAAAACACAAAATCATACAAATGAAATAAGAACGTTAAAAAACAAATAGGAAGCATAACAACATAAGAAAAACCCAATATGTTAAGTCCAACCAAGATCTTGCATCGATATATCTCACATTTTCATCAATAAAATTTTCAACGAGGGATTGTTTTTCCAACCCCCCCAATCTTTCCTACTTTATATCGTATTTCTTTTTTATACTTACCGGTTACCACGAAGGAAGGAGGAAAGAGTGGTGGTGTCTACGATGTAAGTTGGGTCAAAGAGAAGGAAATAGAAAAATGGCAGGAATATAAAATAAACTGTGTGGAGCCACAAGGAAATGCAAAGCAGTCACTTTTTCACATAGCCTTTGCCATCCTCGCTTTTGTTTGCTGGTACAATAGTTTGTGGAAAATGCTGCATTCGCATGGAGCCATTGTAAGTTGCGTCCCAAACGGGACCCAAAAAATATTAATATACACACAGACGCACGCATATAAATTTAAACACATTCCTTTCGGGAGGACGAGAAGTAAGTGGCTGCCCCTTGTCTGATGTTACACACAAAATATTTTTTTCCTTAAAAGAAGACAAAACGGTATGCTTTTCAAGGAAGAAGAAGAATACTTAATGGTAATGGATGAATTAATACTATATACTTTTTGACGGGGTCTGCATCCATTAAATAAGCTTAAAGGATTCCATCACTTTAAAGCATCTTCCCCACTGAGTCGGGCGAGTCACAATTCATCAAAGAGGACACTACTGCTATTGTTACTTCATCTTCCCCCATCTTCTCAGGCATCAAATCATCCCTGCATACCTTCCAAAGAACTTGAGTAAGTAACTTTCTTTTTATTTACTTCATTCGTTTCAGACTTTGAATTGGGTTTCTTTCTTTCTCTTCATTCTTGTTTCTCCTAGTTTCGCTTTCATTAGGGTTTCCATATTCAAAGCATGAGACACACCGCTTCCAACTATATTTGTACTCTCTGTCGCGTGTGTAGCCAATCTAAATTGTTTGGTTCGTTTTGATATATTTATTTTTGAATAATGGTCTAGTTGGTTTGTATAATTGTTTTCGGAATCTATCCAAGAAGTCGTTTGCCCAAATCCTACCACGAAAATCCTTCGCCAATAATTCACTCCCGTGCTGGCACTGAATCTCCCACGATGCGTTCCATTTTATGGAAGATGCTATATTCTTCCAAAATTTCACAAAATAATCCATATCCACGAAAATTGACACTATCAAACAGGGAGAAAGAGGCTATTTTTAAAATCAAGTTTGGTTCCCATACTTTCTAATAGGTTTTGACACCAATTGATTTGCAAGTAACAACATATTTCTACTAGAAAATTCCTTATTCAGGATCTTTAAGAACAAGAACATTTACAAAGTTGGTCCTTGACCATAATTTTTCTTCCTTTCTTTAATGCATTGTCATGCCCATATCATACCACAAGGAAAAGTCTTGGTAGTTGTTGATAGTTTTTTCAATTTTTATTCTAAGCTTAAATGCGAGTAAAGTAATAAATTCGACGTGCAAATGGACTATGGTCCCATTTGGCATAAAGTATTGGGAATGAGATATAAGAATAGAATTGAGATTTAGAAAATACATTAAAAAATTATTTAACATGAGTGATTAATTGTTACGTAAGATTGGGCAAACCCATGTAGGTGGAATCAAGGAATCTGATGTGAGGATTGCTTGCTACTTGAGATTTGGCAAACCCACATAGGTGGGACTGGGTGATATTTCCTCATTCCATATGGATTGCCAATTCTATATGTAGCAAAGAATTACTCACATTAAACACTCTTTTAATGTATTTTCCCAGTATCAATCCCAATTCTATCTCTTGTTCTCAATGTTTCATATCAAACGGGACCAATGTGTTTTTATTAGTGAGGGACCATTTCAAAATTTCTCCTCATGTAAGTTTTTATCTATTATTTCTTAACCGTACGTAATTACCAATTTCATACCATCTGATTAACTAATAATGGTGTTTTCTCCTCATGTAAGTTTTTATCTATTATTTCTTAACCGTACGTAATTACCAATTTCATACCATCTGATTAACTAATAATGGTGTTAGCTTTCATTATTTTTTTTTTTGGCCAAAGGATGGTCTTCTGATACAATTCTCAAAGTTTGTTATACTTTAAAACGATTAATTTCTTTTCATAGTCCTTGCATGATTAGGGTCCACATGTTTCGAGTTAATAGAAAAGGAAGAAACTAAAGATGTCTTGACTAAACACTTTATCCCAGTCTTGGACTCCAATGCTTTTTGAAGACGGGAAGATTTCAGTCAACTTCCTCTAAACCAACTTATTCTCCAACAGCCCCTAGAAGATTATGAAACTTTTTTTTTTGGCCAAAGAAGATTATGAAGCTTCATTCCACTCTTTTTGACCAAAGTGAAATTAAATGTATGGGTGAAAAGACCATTATGCTGTTGCATCATTATTGTTGTTGTTGTTGTTGTTGTTGTTAGTCTTTTAAAAAAAAGGATCAACGACTGTAACCTTCAACAATCGGTCATTAGAGCGTTAATGGCCAATCAACAGATAGAGCTTTGATCTCTGACAGCTGGCCATTGAAGTGCTAGTGGCTAGTCATCAGAGCTCCAGTTGCTAGAGAATTTTATTTTTGAAATAATTGGCCAAGGGGAAATTTAAACCCATGATCCTTTGGTATATGAAAAAGATTATGACAACCAAGCCATCAATCCATTTAGTCATATAATGTAAGAGAAATATATATAATGAAAAAAATACAAGTGTTTAACTATGAATGAACAACTAAAATAAGACAATTTACAACACAAATTAGAAAATTTACACGAAGTACAAGGAAATTTATAACTCCATTTGTGGTTTAGTGGAGAGAAAAGTTAAATGGTAAGGATTGCATGAACAACTGAAATAAAATAATCTGTTACAAATTAGGTGATTTACAAGAGGCATATGAGAATTCACAACTCCGTTTGAGGTTCTCTGGAAAGAAAAATGAAGTGTTAAGGATTGCATGAACAAATAAAACAAGGTGATTTGCAATGAAAATTGGTGTTACCCCACTCTTTAATTAAGCTTGGATAGATGATAATTAAGGGGGAGTACAGAGCCAATCATATTAATAAAATTTACCCTTAGTATTTTAGTTGTCAAGCTTAAGTTGAGGTTCGTCAATCCAATTAATTCCAACCCAACACAATTGAAATTTATTAGGAAAAGAAATACGTATATAAAATTATAAATAGCAAGCAATAAAAGAAATAAAATTGCTTCAGTCGTTAGAGCATTAAGGGGTTCACAATTACTTCTTTAATTAACTAAAAATCAATTAGGCCATTCACAAGAACCTATTTTTGTCTAATTTTTGTTGTTAGTTATCTTGTATGTTGTTAAGAATTTTCATATACCTCACATAAATTGTCTAATTTGTATTGTAAATTGTCTTATTTTAGTTATTCATGCAACCCTTGAAATTGAACTTTCTTGATCTTTACAGAACCTCAATGACAGTTGTGAATTCTTGTGTACCTCTCATAAATCGCCTAC
This sequence comes from Neltuma alba, assembly GCF_004799145.2. Lineage (NCBI taxonomy): Eukaryota > Viridiplantae > Streptophyta > Magnoliopsida > Fabales > Fabaceae > Neltuma > Neltuma alba. Next base: position 4,780 of record NW_021635801.1, on the reverse strand, counting down.
TTTGTGTTGTAAATTGACTTATTTTAGTTGTTTATGGAATTCTTGACATTTAACTTTTCTCTTCATAGAACCTCAATAAAGTTGAGTTCCTGTATATATCTTGTAAATTGCCTAATTTGTGTTGTAAGTCACTTTAGTTTAACCTTTCTGAAAAAAAAAAAGATAATACAAGGGCATAATAGTCTTTTCACTCATAAGATTTAATTTCATTTTGGTCAAAATGAAATTTCAAAATCTTTGGAGGCAGTTGAAAAATAAGTTTGCTTAGAGGGGGCTGACTAAAATTTTCTTGATAAAGAATCACATAAGACAACCATGCTTTTCTGTTTTTCAAATAAACTAATTAAAAGCAGCTTTGCCCAGAGGAACACGGCTAAAAGGTCAAATGAGAAACTTGAGCTGATAATTTCATTCTTATATTCATAAAATCAATCAAGAAAAACAAAATAATCAAAATTAAATAGGTATAAAGTACTTATAATTTAGTCTAATATTCTTCTCAATTTCTGACTTATTTAATAATAAAAATGCATTTATATAGTTGATAATGCATTTTGGGATTATACTCTCTTTCTTTAATCGTTGCAAGAACCTATGTTCTATCTCAGATTGGGTTTAAAGTCGGTTCACAGTCTGATGGTTGTATTTATATTTTGAATGGTCCAGCTTCTAAATTATCACAATGGCACTCGATGATCAAGAAGTTGGATATTCTTCAAGCTATTGCCGTTCAAATAGAAGACACAAGTATGATGTGTTTTTAAGTTTTCGAGGAGAAGACACCCGTAAGAATTTTGCGGACCACTTATATGCTGCTTTGTGTCACAATGGACTGATAACCTTTAGAGATGAGGAAGAACTTGGGAGGGGAGAAATTATCAAACCAAGTTTGCTTCAAGCAATTGAAGAATCTTTGTCAGCAATTATTGTTCTCTCTGAAAACTATGTTGCATCCACATGGTGCTTAGATGAACTCCTAAAAATCCTTCATTGTAAGAAAGAGTTAGGCCTTTATATTTCCAATCTTTTATGGCATAGATCCGTCTGATGTTCGGCATCAGAAAGGAAGTTTTGCAAAAGCCTTTGAAAAGCTTGAACAGAAATTTGCACATGACAAAGTGAAGGTGCAAAGATGGAGGGATGCCTTGAGAGAAGTTGCTGACTTGGCTGGATGGAGCTCTGAAAATTGGTATTTTCTATGACTTCAAAAAATATCATGACTTTGGGCTACGCTTAATATTAATGTTGTTATTCTGTTATCTTTTTAGGTATGAAACGAAACTCATTGAAATAGTTACTAAAATGTGAGGTCAAGAATAGTTGATCACCCACAATTCGATTCAAATGATGAAGGTGTTGATGATGGACTTGTTGGAATTGATGAGAAAATAGCAGATTTTGATTCATTTCTAGCGAATAAATCGGAGGAAGTTCAATTTGTAGGAATATGGGGAATGGGAGGGTTAGGCAAAACTACTCTTGCTAGAATTGTTATGAGAGAATACACAGAAACTATGAAGTTCATTTATTTCTTCATAATGTTAGAGAGGAATCTGTAAAAGATGATGGTTTAATTTCACTGCAAAAAAAACTTCTTTCGTTTGAAAAAATCAATCAGAATGGAAGTGTGTGACTGTTATGAAGGAAGAAAGCTGATAAGAAGAATGTTATGTAGTAAAAAAGTTCTACTTGTCCTTGATGATGTGAGTGACATAAGCCAACTTGAGAATTTGGCGGGAAAGGAAGGATGGTTTGGCAAAGGGAGTAGAATAATAATAACAACTAGAGATCAACATGTGTTATTGGTGCATGGTGTAGTTTCTCAGTATGAAATGAATTTCTTAAGTCACGATGAATCCCTTCAACTTTTTATTCAAATAGCTTTCAAAGGAGATCAGCCAAATGAAGATTATTTGGAGCTTTCTAGAAGGGCGATTAATTCTGCTCAAAACCTTCCTTTGGCAATCAAAGTGCTTGGTTCATTTCTTTGTGGAAGAAGCATACCAGAATGGGAGAATGCACTCAAGAAGATTCCTTAGATGGCCTTTTTGATATACTTAAAGTGAGCTTTGATGGACTGCGATCTAATGAGAAGAATATATTCTTAGATATTGCTTGCTTTTTCAATGGCTTGCGCAAGGATGATGTCATACAGATTTTAGAAAATAGTGGTCTTGACCGGTAATCGGACTAAGAACTCTTATTCAGAAATCATTGGTAACTGAAGCTGAAGGGTGCTTGAGGGTGCATGATAGGCTTCAAGAAATGGGCAAGGAAATTGTTTTTCGGGAATCACCCAATGATGCTGGCAATCGTAGTAGGATATGGTCCTTGGAGGATGCTAGTCTTGTGCTTAGAAATATGAGGGTAACACTCTCCCCCTTTTCTATGATATGCATTCTTACTTCAGCAATATATTCCACGCATTTTTCATGTTATTATTAGTTGATTGACTATTGTTTTATGTATAGGGAACTGAAGCAATACGCGGTATAGTGGTACAATTTGACAAACCAGATGTCATATATTTGGAACCTAAAGCCTTCTCAAATATGAGTAATCTCAAGTTACTTATCATATCACATTCTTCACATGACCAATTGAATCTTCTACATGGACTTAACTGTCTTCCCAATTCACTGAAAGTCATAGATTGGAAGGAGTATCCTTTAGATTCCCTTCCAGGTCAAACTCAATTTGATGAACTTGTTGATCTCAAAATGCAACACAGCAAATTAAAGGAACTTTGGAGAGGAGATCAGGTAATTAATGTCCCTTGCTTAAATTTGTTTGTCTATAATTTATTGCATGCGTATCACTTGCTAGTTCTTGGTTTTTGAAGGCTTTTTTTTTTTGGTTCTTTGCAGTTTCCACAATGTCTAAAGTTCATTGATTTGAGTCATTCAACAAACCTGATGAGAACATCAAACTTTGATAGAACTCCTAATCTTCAAAGATTAATTTTGAAGGGGTGTACAAAGCTTGTTGAAGTTCACTGCTCTCTCGGGCAACACAAGAATCTTGTCATTGTTAATTTTGAAGGTTGCAAAAGTATTAAAAACCTTCCAACCAAATTGGAGATGAATTGCTTAGAGACATTTATTCTCTTGGTTGTTCAAAAGTTAAAAGGCTTCCTGATTTGGTAAAGGTATGACATGTTTATCAGAGCTTAATCTAAAAGGGACTGCTATATCCAAACTACCTCAATCATTGGTCAATTTGACTGTCTTGCTATATTAAATTTAGAGTATTGCAAAAACCTGGTATGTCTTCCAAGTGATTTTAAAAAATTGAAAGCTATAAAGAAGATCAATGTTCGTGGTTGCTCAAAGTTGTCAAGGCTTCCAGAGAATTTGAATGAAAATGAGGCATGGAGGAGCTTGATGTGCTGGTGGAACTGCTCTAAAAGAAGTGCCTTCGTCCCTCAATAATTTGAAAGTTATCTCTTAGTGCATGCAATGCTTCTGCACAATCATCCTCATGGATTCACTCTCTTCTCAAGCGGGCATTTAGGCTTCAAAGGCCTTCAAGTTCAACTAAGTTTTTGTGGTCTCCATATTTTTCAAATCTATCATCTTTGGTCCAGTTACATTTAAATTATTGCAATCTTGATGATGAATCACTATTCAGTGAAATAGGCAATTTATCATCATTGACAATATTAGGTTTGGGTGGAAATAATTTCGTTGAAATTCCTTTGAGCTTCATTTCCAAACTTCGAAAGCTTGAATATATTTATTTGAATGATTGCCCAAGGCTTCGGTCTTTGCCTCAATCCAGCAACCTGTCAGTGATAGTGCTCGGATTGTCCATTATTGAAACATTATTTGTGTTCACAACAACTATGGGAATTCACTGAGGAATTTGAATGTCAGGTTTGTTTTAGTCCTCTTCACTATCATTTGTTTCACATCAGTCATTATAATTCCATAACATCCCAAATTTTTTGTTATAGACTCCATTCCGATATGAATTTCATTAGAAGATGGACGTAAATTTTACGCTTTCGGAGACATGATGTTCTGGAATTGTGAGTTGGAACAATCACAAGTTGTGAGTTATTGAATCTCTTGAATTTCTAATTTATTTGATTTTTATTTGACTATTTCTTACACATTAATTATTATACATCTGACATGAATAATTTTCATCACAGGATGACTTCTTCTGCAACCGACTCGCATATTAACTATTCCTGGTAGTGAAGTGCCATCATGGTTTCACAATCAAAGATAGTGGGGTGAGGACCTACAAATTGTCATTCATAGTAAATAAGCCTGATTCATGCTGTTCAAGTGAATGGTGGGGCATAGCTGTATGCTTAGTGCTAGAAAATGATTTGGAACATGCAAACTATGATGATTTTGCCGTACTTGGTTGGACTTATAGAGTTTCTGAAGGTGAATATCCAAATTCACTCCGTGGTTATGCCACTTGTGTGCAGTCCAGATTTGCCCACCAACTATGTATCATTTACATTCGTTTTCCTCATTTGGTGGAAAAACCACTTCAAATGGTTTTTTGCCATAGCGAGTGAACCAGAGGAGTCATCTTTGAAAATAGTACAGTGTGTGGGGCGTGCGGTGTTGTGTAAAGATGTGTTGAGAGATGGCGAAACAGAGCAGACGAAGGCTTGTGTGTCAGCACTACTGATGATAAGTTCATTGATGAATCTAGATGATGAGTTCGATGATGGAGAGCCCAGCCCCTTCCAAGTAATGAGAAAAGTTGGAACAACCACTTGACAGTGAGCTAAACAAAATGGAGGCATGCGCTTGCT
>NW_021635800.1:0-21352 GCF_004799145.2 Neltuma alba | reverse complement strand
TATTTGGCAGCGCAGCTCTTGCTGTACAGAAAAAGACAAGGCCATGTGACAGATACCTGTGGATAGCTCCACAAAGGGGGCGATAATGATAATGAAAGTTTGTACGAGGGTAAAAACCCCTCATCTCTTGCTGGACATGGCCCATAAAACTTTGACTATTGGTTCTCCTATGAAGCATTTTCTTGCAAAAAGCCCAAATAGGAAATCCAGGTCAGAACAGGTCACAGACCCAATTGCTGAGAAATCAACTATTAAGGTATCGGGTGGAAGAAGTGGGTTTAATTTCGCTCACTCCCTGGTTTATCATTTGGACTATAGCCCCTTTGTATCAAGCTCTCCAATTTCAGATGTTGCAGGGAAGTTAGGAAGTGTGAAATTAAAGCAAACATCACTACCCATCGAGTCTCCACAACAAGAAAAATGAAGAAGGGTGGAGAAGATATCAATTGATGAATCTTTGTCTAATTTAAACTTTAAAAAGGTGAAGACGAGAAGAAATCTCTAGCAGAAAGAAGAATGTATGAAGAACAAAATAGCAACTTCATCATAAGCTTGCTTATTCCTCTTCTCATACTTTTGGTGTTGACTCTATGTCTAATAAAGAGGAAAGGGAGATGTTCAGTTATGAGATTGCTGAAGGCGCGAGTGGCTGGCCTCAAACACCCTCAAGGCGCCATGAGGACCATTTTGTGGAACTGTCAGGGTATTGGGGTGGCTCTGACAATAAAAACCTCAAGGAAGTTTGTAGGAAAAATAAGCCCCATTTTGTCTTTCTTATGGAGACCAAACAAAAGGAAATAGATGTTAAGAGATTGAGACATCGTTGCGGCTTTGATGAGGACTGGATTGTAGACCTTGTGGGTTTAAGTGGTAGCCTAGCAATTTGGTGGAATTCGGTATTACTGTCAATGTGTTACATTCTTCCCAGAATATTATTCATTGTGCCCTTTATTCTGATTCCATTCCTATCCCAAATTATATCACTCATGTTTATAGTCATTCGAAGGAACATAAAAGGAGGAAAGTACAGGCTAAGCTGTTAATGGTTTTACAAAGTATTAAAGGGCCCTAGTATGCATGGGAGACTTCAATGATCTCACAAGCCAACAAGAAAAATGGGGAGGGAAGCCAAGAGCAGTTCAGAAGATTTTGAATTTCCAAAGACAAACCTCAAATTGTGGCTTTCTTGACTTGGAGTACAAAGGTGCTGATTTTACCTGGAGCAACAAGAGGTTGAATGAAGCACATGTCAAGGAAAGGATTGATAGAGCTTTGGCGAATGCTAACTTCTGTGAAGTATTTCCCAAAGCCTAGGTTTTTCATCTAGAACTTATGGGCTTAGACTATTATATTCTGTTGATTGATCTCTGTTTTATTTGCTTGAAAACTCCCTTTACTTTTAAATTTGAGAACTTTTGGATTGAACACTTTGAGTATCAGGTAGTGGTGAAAAATAATTGGAATGACCCTGTCACTATGGGTACTAGTAAAATTGATGATTTTCTGGTAAGATTGGAAAATTGTAAGAAGGCTTTGATGTGTTGGAGCAATTGAATTTTTCCAAATGGCCATAAACTAATAGAAAAATTGAAACTTCAACTTTCTCAATGTTATGAAGGTGCCTTTACTCAAAGCAAATCAAAAAGGGCGGAGGAGATAAATTCAAAAATTGAAAAAGCTTGGGACATAGAAGAATCCTATTAATGCTAATGATCCCGTGTAAGCTGGTTACATAAAGGTGATCGTAACCCCCACTTCTTTCACTTAACTACTGTCCAAAAAAAAAAAGGAGAAATGCTATTTTGAGATTCAAAAAAGATGATGGCTGCTGGGTGGAAGAAGAATATGAAATTGCCCATTGTGTTGTGGATTATTTCACTATCTCTTCACAGCTTCAGAGACTCGTGATTTTTCTGATATTCTGACTTATGTTGACCGAATAATTGATTATGCTGGAAATTCTATGCTCATAGGACCTATTTTTGATCCTGAGATAAAAAGAGGCGGTTATCTAATTGGGTGGATCTAAAGCACCAGGGTTGGATGGCTTTAATGGTAAATTCTATCAAAGTAGCTAGGGGTAGATCAAGAGTAATATATGTGAAATGGTTAAAGAATTCTTCACTAGCCAAGGAGATATCAATAAGCTGAATGAGACTAATCTTGTCTTGATTCCTAAAGTAGAAAAAGATGAAATGGTAAGTCATCAAGAGTAATATATGTGAAATGGTTAAAGAATTCTTCACTAGCCAAGGAGATATCAATAAGCTGAATGAGACTAATCTTGTCTTGATTCCTAAAGTAGACAAAGATGAAATGGTAAGTCAATTTCATCCAATTGGACTTTGTAATTTCTCTTATAAGGTTATCTCTAAGTTATTGGCAAATAGTATGAAGCTGTTATTGAACTACTGTATCTCTTTAAATCAGGGAGCCTTTGCTCCGAGCTGTCTTATACAAGATAATGTAATCATAGCCCATGAAGTATTTCACTACCTGAAAAGAAAAGCTAGTGATGGGAAATTCGAATTTGCTTTGAAGATGGATATGGCAAAGCCTATGACAAGATTGAGTGAGACCTTCTAAGGGCAATGATGCTTAAGATGGGATTTTGTTTAGACTGGACAAACTTGATTATGGCTTATGTTTCATCTGTGCAACTCAACATATGTTTATCTAGCCAAAGAGTAACTCTATTTATCTAGGAAGAGGTTTAAGGCAAGGAGATCCACTATCTCCTTACCTCTTTATCATTGTTGCTGAAGTCTTTTCTCGAATGCTAAACAAGACCATAGAGAGCAAATTGTTAAAAGTTATTAAATTATCTAACCAGTGCCCTATGTTGTCCCAAACCTTAGGTATACCAATAGCAGACAACCCTGGACGCTATCTAGGTACTCCAAATGTATGGGAAAAGTTAAAACATGAGGCCCTTGTTTATGTAAAGGAGAGAGTTGGAAGGAAAGTACAAAGCTAGAGATAGAATTTATTGTCGTATGCAGGACAGGAAGTGATGGTAAAAGCTATCATTAACGCAATACCAGTCTATCCTATGTCGTGTTTCAAATTTCCAAAAAAGACCTATAAAGAACTTGACAAACTCATTTCAAATTTCTGGTAGGGGGCAATAATGGAAGCAGAATTCGCTGAAGAGCTTGGGACCTCATGAAATCACCAAAATCTAACGGAGGCATGGGATTCTGTGACTTTGAACTCTTAAATGACTCCCTCTTAACAAAGACAACTTGGAGACTAACCCAAGAGGAAAACTCTCTTTGGTTTAAAGTCCTCAAAGGAGTGTATTTTCCAAACACTAGCTTTTTGGTTGCTGAGAAAGGTTACAAGGCCTCCTGGATTCGGTCAAGTATTATCCTGGGTAGATCTTTCTTTCAAAAAGACTATCAATGGCTGATTGGAAATGCTAAATACATTTCTCTGGGGAAGGATTACTGGGTTCCTGGCTTAGATGGTAAGTCTATTAACATGTGCTTGGATGTTACTGTACACTCCAATGAGACCGTGGACTTGCTAATAGATAATGGCTCTTGGAATTTCAGTAGTATCTCTTCAGTTGTTCTAGCAGACATCCTATCCCTCATTGGTAATATCTATCTAAACTTGTCATCGTATCAGGATCAATTTGTTTGGAAGAAAGCTCGGAATGGTATTTATACTGTCAAACAAGGTTATAAAAATGCCATGTTATCTCTTGATCCCAATAGATCTCCTCCTAGCACTTCTTTTAGATTCCCTAAGGAATTTTGGACTAAGTTATGGCACCTCAAAACAATTGCTCGCATCATTCATTTCATATGGAGATGTTGTTCTAAAGCAGTACCAACCAGAGATGCTTGTTTTGCAGACATTGTGCTCAACACCCTCTTTGCCCTGTCTATCAAGAACAACCAGAAATAGTGGAAATTTGGTCTTTTTCTGCCCTTGGGTTAGAAACATTTGCTTTGGCAGCTAGCTCTCAATGCGTATAGACCAAATTAATATTCATTCTTTTGAAGAATTGTTATACCGATTGCTCTGTCATCTAAATATCCTAAGGAAGGGCAACTTCTCGTTGCTGGCTTGGCTCATTTGTTACATTTGGGAAGAGCGTAATGATGTTGTTTTTAATCATAGAAGTCCAGATACTTGTGCAGTTATTAACAGAGCAAAGATTGTAGTTAACAAGTTTTGGACTACTAGGGATGATGCTCACAATACTGGTAGAAATACTAACTCTAATGAATCTATTAGTTGGCAACCTCCTCCCTTTGGGATGGTCAAAATTAACCGTGATGGTTCTTTTTTGGAAAGTGATAATTCAGCAGCAATGGGTATTGTCTACAGAGACAACCTTAGAAATCTTTTATGGGCTTTTGGAGAATTGGTTACTGCTAATTGTGCTTTCATCACTAAATTACTGTCTCTTTGTAAAGCTATTATACTGAGCAAGGAACTTAATATTGATTCAGCTATTATTGATAACGAGGATCTCTTTTCATGTCTCCAAACCAACGCTATGATGAGATGTGATTGGAGTGGCTGGCACATCCTCAAGGAGACGCTAGATTTGGCTTCTTCACGGTTTGAATTGTCTTTCTCATTCTCTATCGTGCTGCTGATTTTGTAGTAGTTATTGTTCACTGGAAGGTGTGCCTTCCGAGGGTGGATGTCTACATCAGCACTTTCTTTGTCTTCTATGATCTCCCGTAAGGCCGTTGAGTCTAATAGGCTATTTTCTCCTAGCAATACTGATGTAGGTTTGATTGATGCTCAAGACACAGAAGGAATTGGCTGATAACGCTAGGCTCCTGTTGCTTTTTAGCTTTTTCTGCTGTTTGCCTTAGTTTTTTTGTTTTTCAGCTTCAGTTGTCTTTTTTTAGTTTTTACTAACTCTAGATGTTTGTTCTGATTTGTTTTGATGTCTCCTTTTCATAATATATAAAAAATATTTTCAAGGTAAGAAAAAAATACTTTGTCTCTCATATTTATCTATTTTTTTAAAATAGTCCTTATAATAGCTGAATATATTAAAAGTTTCTATCAAATAATAGTTGTAACTAATACATATATTAATAAGGGTATTTTAGGAAAAATAACACCTAATTATTACAAATAACTAACTTAATAAATTTCTTTAATCTACTCAAATTAGTCAAATAGCTTTTATATTGTGTACCAGGAGTAGTATTATTAAGGTTTATATATATATATATATATATATATATATGTATAAATTTACCCTTAATTTATTGTCGTGTAAATTTTGTACTCTTAAAATTGAGGAAATATTAAATATGGATAAAGTTGAAAAGTTAATAAATTGTAAGATAGAACTAATGAGATTTAATGTTTTTTTATTCTGATTAAGTATATTGAAAGTGACTTATAAATAAAATTAAATGAGCATATAACTCTGTCTCATACATACTTCTCTTATTGTTACATTGCCATGACTCTTGATAGGTTAAATTACATGATTCTCACGCTTGTTATTGTTTTTTTGTTTTGCAAAGGTTATGCTTTGAACCATGGCGTACATGTGATTGTTGTAAGTGGGATGTTTTCTTCTGTCATGCCCCTCTGCTAACCTTTAGAAATTTATGCCCTATGCTTTTAAAGTTTCATGGGTGGCTGAATATATACTCTTTCCGTGCTATTTATAGGTAGAGAAGGATTTTTTTATCCTATTTATAAGTCACATTATTAAATTTTTTTTAATTTTTTAAGTTTGTCCTTAATTTATTATTGGGTAACCTTTGTACTCTTGAAATATAGGGAAATATTAAATATGGGTAAAGCTAGAAAGTTACTTCTCTGGTTCTTAATATAAGACCTATTTAACTAATTTGATTAGATTAAAGAAATTAGTTAAATTAGTTAATTATAAGAAATATGACATGTTTTTCCTAAAATACCATGATCATCTTCCTTAATGTTCTTCCTCACTCTTCTACTTGATTATGGTTGAGGGAGTATCCATAGAAATAATTTAGAAAAAATTAATAAATATGAGAAATATGTCTTATATTTAAGATCAAAATTAACTCAATAATTATGTCATATATTAAAGACTGGAGGAGTATTAAATTTTAAGACAGAACTACGGAATTTAATATTTTTCTTGGTTCCTCTAAAACATGTAAGAAATCATTTATAAATAAGATCAGAAAGCTGTGTAACTTTTTGTCATGCATACTACATTGTCATGATGACTCTTGATTGGTTAAATTATACTACCTCTGATCCTTAATAACTAATTTGCGGATATTAAGGTAGTTATTTGTAATAAATAAGTATTGTCTTTTCTAAAATATCTTTATTAATTATATGCATTAGAATGAAAATCTTTTAATATGTGTAATCATCATGGGGACTATTTTAAATAAATAAATAAATAAAAGAGACAAAATTGATTAAAACGTTATAGTTAGAACTAAGTCGAATTTCTAATTAGCTATTATATTTAGTAAAATCAAGACTATATAACACGCGCATTCCAAGCACAAGTTGGGTATAAGCATTTCTTGTAGCTGGGGAACTTTTGGAGGGAGATTAAAATCAATAATTTGTTGATTTTACTCAATTGATAGCTTAAGAATTATACTTTTACTCAGTTTTCACTCAATAAGAAAAATTTTATTTTAGTCACACATGACCAAACAGAAATTTTGATATTTGCTGAAATGATCACATTACCCTTATGTTATTTGTACTTATTCTATGAAAATATTTGTAAAAACATGTTGTTAATTGTATTACGAAATTTGTTTACTGTTACATGATTTGTCAACCATATTATAGAAATAAAAAAATTCCCACTTTGTTAGCACTCAAAAATATCTCAAAGTCAAAATATCTTGATATAGTGAATAGTGTTACCAGAATTGTTAACTATATCACTGAAGCTGAGAAAATCTCACTTTCACAATTTGCAAGAGAATAAGTTGTCAATGCGTTGTCAAACTTGTTATTACTATTATATGACTTATTAATCACGACACAGAAGTTGAAAAATTCTTAATTTTTATTATGCATTTACTAATCTCTTAAAAACTTTGTGATATGTAAATGAAAGCCAAACTTATAACTCCTAATTTACTTTTGCATTATAACAATACAAAACCTTTCTAAAAGAATTAACTTCGTGCATTTGCTAAGTCGATCGCAAACTGACACAATAAATGCAACATCCTTTGCTAAAACACAACGACAAAACACAAAATCATACAAATGAAATAAGAACGTTAAAAAACAAATAGGAAGCATAACAACATAAGAAAAACCCAATATGTTAAGTCCAACCAAGATCTTGCATCGATATATCTCACATTTTCATCAATAAAATTTTCAACGAGGGATTGTTTTTCCAACCCCCCCAATCTTTCCTACTTTATATCGTATTTCTTTTTTATACTTACCGGTTACCACGAAGGAAGGAGGAAAGAGTGGTGGTGTCTACGATGTAAGTTGGGTCAAAGAGAAGGAAATAGAAAAATGGCAGGAATATAAAATAAACTGTGTGGAGCCACAAGGAAATGCAAAGCAGTCACTTTTTCACATAGCCTTTGCCATCCTCGCTTTTGTTTGCTGGTACAATAGTTTGTGGAAAATGCTGCATTCGCATGGAGCCATTGTAAGTTGCGTCCCAAACGGGACCCAAAAAATATTAATATACACACAGACGCACGCATATAAATTTAAACACATTCCTTTCGGGAGGACGAGAAGTAAGTGGCTGCCCCTTGTCTGATGTTACACACAAAATATTTTTTTCCTTAAAAGAAGACAAAACGGTATGCTTTTCAAGGAAGAAGAAGAATACTTAATGGTAATGGATGAATTAATACTATATACTTTTTGACGGGGTCTGCATCCATTAAATAAGCTTAAAGGATTCCATCACTTTAAAGCATCTTCCCCACTGAGTCGGGCGAGTCACAATTCATCAAAGAGGACACTACTGCTATTGTTACTTCATCTTCCCCCATCTTCTCAGGCATCAAATCATCCCTGCATACCTTCCAAAGAACTTGAGTAAGTAACTTTCTCTTTTTATTTACTTCATTCGTTTCAGACTTTGAATTGGGTTTCTTTCTTTCTCTTCATTCTTGTTTCTCCTAGTTTCGCTTTCATTAGGGTTTCCATATTCAAAGCATGAGACACACCGCTTCCAACTATATTTGTACTCTCTGTCGCGTGTGTAGCCAATCTAAATTGTTTGGTTCGTTTTGATATATTTATTTTTGAATAATGGTCTAGTTGGTTTGTATAATTGTTTTCGGAATCTATCCAAGAAGTCGTTTGCCCAAATCCTACCACGAAAATCCTTCGCCAATAATTCACTCCCGTGCTGGCACTGAATCTCCCACGATGCGTTCCATTTTATGGAAGATGCTATATTCTTCCAAAATTTCACAAAATAATCCATATCCACGAAAATTGACACTATCAAACAGGGAGAAAGAGGCTATTTTTAAAATCAAGTTTGGTTCCCATACTTTCTAATAGGTTTTGACACCAATTGATTTGCAAGTAACAACATATTTCTACTAGAAAATTCCTTATTCAGGATCTTTAAGAACAAGAACATTTACAAAGTTGGTCCTTGACCATAATTTTTCTTCCTTTCTTTAATGCATTGTCATGCCCATATCATACCACAAGGAAAAGTCTTGGTAGTTGTTGATAGTTTTTTCAATTTTTATTCTAAGCTTAAATGCGAGTAAAGTAATAAATTCGACGTGCAAATGGACTATGGTCCCATTTGGCATAAAGTATTGGGAATGAGATATAAGAATAGAATTGAGATTTAGAAAATACATTAAAAAATTATTTAACATGAGTGATTAATTGTTACGTAAGATTGGGCAAACCCATGTAGGTGGAATCAAGGAATCTGATGTGAGGATTGCTTGCTACTTGAGATTTGGCAAACCCACATAGGTGGGACTGGGTGATATTTCCTCATTCCATATGGATTGCCAATTCTATATGTAGCAAAGAATTACTCACATTAAACACTCTTTTAATGTATTTTCCCAGTATCAATCCCAATTCTATCTCTTGTTCTCAATGTTTCATATCAAACGGGACCAATGTGTTTTTATTAGTGAGGGACCATTTCAAAATTTCTCCTCATGTAAGTTTTTATCTATTATTTCTTAACCGTACGTAATTACCAATTTCATACCATCTGATTAACTAATAATGGTGTTTTCTCCTCATGTAAGTTTTTATCTATTATTTCTTAACCGTACGTAATTACCAATTTCATACCATCTGATTAACTAATAATGGTGTTAGCTTTCATTATTTTTTTTTTTGGCCAAAGGATGGTCTTCTGATACAATTCTCAAAGTTTGTTATACTTTAAAACGATTAATTTCTTTTCATAGTCCTTGCATGATTAGGGTCCACATGTTTCGAGTTAATAGAAAAGGAAGAAACTAAAGATGTCTTGACTAAACACTTTATCCCAGTCTTGGACTCCAATGCTTTTTGAAGACGGGAAGATTTCAGTCAACTTCCTCTAAACCAACTTATTCTCCAACAGCCCCTAGAAGATTATGAAACTTTTTTTTTTGGCCAAAGAAGATTATGAAGCTTCATTCCACTCTTTTTGACCAAAGTGAAATTAAATGTATGGGTGAAAAGACCATTATGCTGTTGCATCATTATTGTTGTTGTTGTTGTTGTTGTTGTTAGTCTTTTAAAAAAAAGGATCAACGACTGTAACCTTCAACAATCGGTCATTAGAGCGTTAATGGCCAATCAACAGATAGAGCTTTGATCTCTGACAGCTGGCCATTGAAGTGCTAGTGGCTAGTCATCAGAGCTCCAGTTGCTAGAGAATTTTATTTTTGAAATAATTGGCCAAGGGGAAATTTAAACCCATGATCCTTTGGTATATGAAAAAGATTATGACAACCAAGCCATCAATCCATTTAGTCATATAATGTAAGAGAAATATATATAATGAAAAAAATACAAGTGTTTAACTATGAATGAACAACTAAAATAAGACAATTTACAACACAAATTAGAAAATTTACACGAAGTACAAGGAAATTTATAACTCCATTTGTGGTTTAGTGGAGAGAAAAGTTAAATGTAAGGATTGCATGAACAACTGAAATAAAATAATCTGTTACAAATTAGGTGATTTACAAGAGGCATATGAGAATTCACAACTCCGTTTGAGGTTCTCTGGAAAGAAAAATGAAGTGTTAAGGATTGCATGAACAAATAAAACAAGGTGATTTGCAATGAAAATTGGTGTTACCCCACTCTTTAATTAAGCTTGGATAGATGATAATTAAGGGGAGTACAGAGCCAATCATATTAATAAAATTTACCCTTAGTATTTTAGTTGTCAAGCTTAAGTTGAGGTTCGTCAATCCAATTAATTCCAACCCAACACAATTGAAATTTATTAGGAAAAGAAATACGTATATAAAATTATAAATAGCAAGCAATAAAAGAAATAAAATTGCTTCGGTCGTTAGAGCATTAAGGGGTTCACAATTACTTCTTTAATTAACTACAAATCAATTAGGCCATTCACAAGAACCTATTTTTGTCTAATTTTTGTTGTTAGTTATCTTGTATGTTGTTAAGAATTTTCATATACCTCACATAAATTGTCTAATTTGTATTGTAAATTGTCTTATTTTAGTTATTCATGCAACCCTTGAAATTTAACTTTCTTGATCTTTACAGAACCTCAATTACAGTTGTGAATTCTTGTGTACCTCTCATAAATCGCCTACTTTGTGTTGTAAATTGCCTTATTTTAGTTGTTTATGGAATTCTTGACATTTAACTTTTCTCTTCATAGAACCTCAATAGAGTTGAGTTCCTGTATATATCTTGTAAATTGCCTAATTTGTGTTGTAATCACTTTAGTTTAACCTTTCTGAAAAAAAAAGATAATACAAGGGCATAATGGTCTTTTCACCCATAAGATTTAATTTCATTTTGGTCAAAAGGGTGGAAATTTCAAAATCTTTGGAGGCTGTTGAAAAATAAGTTTGCTTAGAGGGGGCTGACTGAAATTTTCTGATGAAGAATCACATAAGACAACCATGCTTTTCTGTTTTTCAAGTAAACTAATTAAAAGCAGCTTTGCCCAGAGGAACACGGCTAAAACGGTCAAATGAGAAACTTGAGCTGATAATTTCATTCTTATATTCATAAAATCAATCAAGAAAAACAAAATAATCAAAATTAAATAGGTATAAAGTACTTATAATTTAATCTAATATTCTTCTCAATTTCTGCCTTATTTAATAATAAAAATGCATTTATATAGTTGAGAATGCATTTTGGGATTATACTTTCTCTTAATCTGTGCAAGAACCTATGTTCTATCTCAGATTGGGTTTAAAGTCGGTTCACAGTCTGATGGTTGTATTTATATTTTGAATGGTCCAGCTTCTGAAGTATCACAATGGCACTCGATGATCAAGAAGTTGGATATTCTTCAAGCTATTGCCGTTCAAATAGAAGACACAAGTATGATGTGTTTTTAAGTTTTCGAGGAGAAGACACCCGTAAGAATTTTGCAGACCACTTATATGCTGCTTTGTGTCACAATGGACTGATAACCTTTAGAGATGAGGAAGAACTTGGGAGGGGAGAAATTATCAAACCAAGTTTGCTTCAAGCAATTGAAGAATCTTTGTCAGCAATTATTGTTCTCTCTGAAAACTATGCTGCATCCACATGGTGCTTAGATGAACTCCTAAAAATCCTTCATTGTAAGAAAGAGTTAGGCCTTCATATATTTCCAATCTTTTATGGCATAGATCCGTCTGATGTTCGGCATCAGAAAGGAAGTTTTGCAACAGCCTTTGAAAAGCTTGAACAGAAATTTGCACATGACAAAGTGAAGGTGCAAAGATGGAGGGATGCCTTGAGAGAAGTTGCTGACTTGGCTGGATGGAGCTCTAAAAATTGGTATTTTCTATGACTTCAAAAAATTATCATGACTTTGGGCTACGCTTAATATTAATGTTATTATTCTGTTATCTTTTTAGGTATGAAACGAAACTCATTGAAATAGTTACTGAAAATGTGAGGTCAAGAATAGTTGATCACCCACAATTCGATTCAAATGATGAAGGTGTTGATGATGGACTTGTTGGAATTGATGAGAAAATAGCAGATTTTGATTCATTTCTAGCGAATAAATCGGAGGAAGTTCAATTTGTAGGAATATGGGGAATGGGAGGGTTAGGCAAAACTACTCTTGCTAGAATTGTTTATGAGAGGATACACAGAAACTATGAAGTTCATTTATTTCTTCATAATGTTAGAGAGGAATCTGTAAAAGATGGTGGTTTAATTTCACTGCAACAAAAACTTCTTTCCCGTTTGAAAAAATCAATCAGAATGGAAGTGTGTGACTGTTATGAAGGAAGAAAGCTGATAAGAAGAATGTTATGCAGTAAAAAAGTTCTACTTGTCCTTGATGATGTGAGTGACATAAGCCAACTTGAGAATTTGGCGGGAAAGGAAGGATGGTTTGGCAAAGGGAGTAGAATAATAATAACAACTAGAGATCAACATGTGTTATTGTTGCATGGTGTAGTTTCTCAGTATGAAATGAATTTCTTAAGTCACGATGAATCCCTTCAACTTTTTATTCAAATAGCTTTCAAAGGAGATCAGCCAAATGAAGATTATTTGGAGCTTTCTAGAAGGGCGATTAATTCTGCTCAAAACCTTCCTTTGGCAATCAAAGTGCTTGGTTCATTTCTTTGTGGAAGAAGCATACCAGAATGGGAGAATGCACTCAAGAAGATTCCTTTAGATGGCCTTTTTGATATACTTAAAGTGAGCTTTGATGGACTGCGATCTAATGAGAAGAATATATTCTTAGATATTGCTTGCTTTTTCAATGGCTTGCGCAAGGATGATGTCATACAGATTTTAGAAAATAGTGGTCTTGACCCGGTAATCGGACTAAGAACTCTTATTCAGAAATCATTGGTAACTGAAGCTGAAGGGTGCTTGAGGGTGCATGATAGGCTTCAAGAAATGGGCAAGGAAATTGTTTTTCGCGAATCACCCAATGATGCTGGCAATCGTAGTAGGATATGGTCCTTGGAGGATGCTAGTCTTGTGCTTAGAAATATGAGGGTAACACTCTCCCCCTTTTCTATGATTATGCATTCTTACTTCAGCAATATATTCCATGCATTTTTCATGTTATTATTAGTTTGATTGACTTATTGTTTTATATATAGGGAACTGAAGCAATACGTGGTATAGTGGTACAATTTGACAAACCAGATGTCATATATTTGGAACCTAAAGCCTTCTCAAATATGAGTAATCTCAAGTTACTTATCATATCACATTCTTCACATGACCAATTGAATCTTCTTCATGGACTTAACTGTCTTCCCAATTCACTGAAAGTCATAGATTGGAAGGAGTATCCTTTAGATTCCCTTCCAGGTCAAACTCAATTTGATGAACTTGTTGATCTCAAAATGCAACACAGCAAATTAAAGGAACTTTGGAGAGGAGATCAGGTAATTAATGTCCTTTGCTTAAATTTGTTTGTCTATAATTTATTGCATGCGTATCACTTGCTAGTTCTTGGTTTTTGAAGGCTTTTTTTTTTTTTGGTTCTTTGCAGTTTCCACAAAGTCTAAAGTTCATTGATTTGAGTCATTCAACAAACCTGATGAGAACATCAAATTTTGATAGAACTCCTAATCTTCAAAGATTAATTCTTGAAGGGTGTACAAAGCTTGTTGAAGTTCACTACTCTCTCGGGCAACACAAGAATCTTGTCATTGTTAATTTTAAAGGTTGCAAAAGTATTAAAAACCTTCCAACCAAATTGGAGATGAATTGCTTAGAGACATTTATTCTCTCTGGTTGTTCAAAAGTTAAAAGGCTTCCTGAGTTTGGTAAAGGTATGACATGTTTATCAGAGCTTAATCTAAAAGGGACTGCTATATCCAAACTACCTCAATCATTGGTCAATTTGACTGGTCTTGCTATATTAAATTTAGAGTATTGCAAAAACCTGGTATGTCTTCCAAGTGATTTTAAAAAATTGAAAGCTATAAAGAAGATCAATGTTCGTGGTTGCTCAAAGTTGTCAAGGCTTCCAGAGAATTTGAATGAAAATGAGGCATTGGAGGAGCTTGATGTGGCTGGAACTGCTCTAAAAGAAGTGCCTTCGTCCCTCAATAATTTGAAAGTATTATGTCTTAGTGCATGCAATGCTTCTGCACAATCATCCTCATGGAATCACTACTCTCTTCTCAAGCGGGCATTTAGGCTTCAAAGGCCTTCAAGTTCAACTAAGTTTTTGTGGTCTCCATATTTTTCAAATCTATCATCTTTGGTCCAGTTACATTTAAATTATTGCAATCTTGATGATGAATCACTATTCAGTGAAATAGGCAATTTATCATCATTGACAACATTAGGTTTGGGTGGAAATAATTTTGTTGAAATTCCTTTGAGCTTCATTTCCAAACTTCGAAAGCTTGAATTTATTTATTTGAATGATTGCCCAAGGCTTCGGTCTTTGCCTCAACTTCCAGCAAACCTGTCAGTGATAGATGCTAGTGATTGTCCATTATTGAAAAATTATGTGTGTTCACAACAACTATGGGAATTCACTGAGGAATTTGAATATCAGGTTTGTTTTAGTTCTCTTCACTATCATTTGTTTCACATCAGTCATTATAATTCCATAACATCCCAAATTTTTTGTTATAGACTCCATGCCGATATGAATTCTCATTAGAAGATGGATATAAATTTTACACTTTCAGTGACATGATGTCTGGAATTGTGAGTTGGAACAATTCACAAGTTGTGAGTTATTTGAATCTCTTGAATTTCTAATTTATTTGATTTTCTTATTTGACTATTTCTTACACATTAATTATTATACATCTAACATGAATAATTTTCATCACAGGATGACTTCTTCCTGCAACCGACTCGCATATTAACTATTCCTGGTAGTGAAGTGCCATCATGGTTTCACAATCAAAGCTTTTGTGTGAGGAACATACAAATGTGTCATTCATAGTAAATAAGCCTGATTCATGCTGTTCAAGTGAATGGTGGGGCATAGCTGTATGCCTAGTGCTAGAAAATGATTTGGAACATGCAAACTATGATGATTTTGCCGTACTTGGTTGGACTTATAGAGTTTCTGAAGGTGAATATCCAAATTCATTCCGTGGTTATGCCACTTGTGCGCAGTCCAGATTTTGCCACCAACTATGTATCATTTACATTCGTTTTTCCTCATTTGTTGTGGAAAAACCACTTCAAATGGTTTTTTTCATAGCGATGAACCAGAGGAGTCATCTTTGAAAATAGTGCAGTGTGGGTGGCGTGTGTTGTGTAAAGAAGATGTTGAGAGATGGCGAAACACAAGCAGTGACGAAGGCTGTAGTGTCAGCACTACTGATGATAAGTTCATTGATGAATGTAGATGATGAGTTCGATGATGGAGAGCCCAGCCCCTTCCAAGCAATGAGAAAAGTTGGAACAACCACTTGACAGTGAGCTCAAACAAAATGGAGGCATGCGCTTGCTACAAATTAAATCTTTTGTACATATTTATATTTTTCATGTTATTACATTTATTTAGTGGCTGAAAATGACATATGCACCTTCCTTTTTGTTGTGCATTGTTTTCACTCTTGTCAAATTATAATTCTCATGCATGTATTGTAAGTTGTGCTTTAAAGTTGGCAGAAAAAAAAGATACGAGAAGTTATGCCAGTCTACTATTTAATCAAATTATAAGACGAACAAACCATAGGTGTTCAGATATTGTTTATAGGTTTCAATCTAATCCTAAAAATTAATAACAGAATATTTTAAATTTTAAAATTATATGCAAACAACAATTAATAATAAAAGATAACAATTAAATTAAAATTAAAATTAAATATTCCTTAATATGCTAAACATCTCTGAAATAGTTAAAATTGTCATATTTGAATTTTGGGTTAGAAACTCAAGAATAAACTTGATTTAAGTGGGTTACTAAACCTAATTTAACAGAGTTCTAACAATACCATGAAAAAATAAAATCATTCGTACCCATAGGACTGAAGAGTAAATTAAATAAAATGAAATAGGTCATATTTAAAAGTTAAATTTTCAGGTTATCATCTAGTACACGGGAAAATCCGTAAAAAAAAAATGAATATATAAAATTCCAATTCAAACGGCTAAGGCTTAAAAATGACACAGAATGAAATGAGGCATGAATTGGCATTTTGAAAATATTATAAAATTACCTATATGCCCTTTTGATTCGCGACGCTGCCGTGTTCCTTTCTTCTGGGGATGTTCAGATCTCTTTTCCTTCCTGTGTTTTTTTCTCTCTCAGAATTCTGCCATATATGTTTGGCGCAGAATGTTGTAAAATTTGCACAACATTTGAAAGCAGAAAATGCCCAACAATCTGAAGTCGAGATATAGAAAGATCATTACCCCTGCTGCCACAACGCTCACAAGGCACAGGATCCCCCTGTAAAAACCTCATCACATTAGCAGAAGAAGAATCAACGTTGACCCACAATGTTACCAGACGCAGTATAAAAAACGGAAGCAAGATTGAATGCATCAATGGGTGCAATGCATGTCGCTTAAGCAAATTTTCTAAACGAGATAATGAAAGAGGGGGGAAAATCCCATTTTGTAGTTCCAGAAGAAGTGTAAAATCCCATTTTGCAACACCAGACATGAGCTCAAAGTAAATGGGCCGTAAGAGAATCTTCTGTATAACTTCATTACACAACCCAAAATCTGATTCAGTTTCAATTTGAAACTCCGTAAGAATGAGACAGAACTGAGCACCCGAGTGATAGAAACCAAAATGGAAGAAACAGGAAGGAAACACAAAAGTTGTTACCTTAATACCAAGAAACAAGGAGAGAGCAATTGCAGAGAGAACACTAACAGTGGCGAGAAGGGTCTGGGCATCGAAATTAAAAGTGGAACTACTCACACCGTTGAACAGCAAAATGGGATTGATGATCGTCAGAAACCCTTCAGGGCGCGTTGCTTTCTTCTTGGGTCTGCTCTTAGAGAGGAATGGAGGCAGTGAGGACAATCGGAATTTGGAACGAAGAGACTGGGAGGATGTGGAAGAACAGGAACAGTGGATGGAGGAGAGGAAGATGTGCTGAGAGAAGAGAGTAGAAGAAGAGTAGAGTGAGAGAGAGAAGCCATGGCCCATGGATAAAAGAAATATAATAGTCATCAAAATAAGAAACAAAGAGAAGGAAAATTGTTGCTGCCTTGCTTCACACGTTTGGCCCTGGCTCCCCGCTGCCTCTAGTTTTCCCAAGGACTATTTCGGAATATCATAACTTGGGATAATTTCATGGAAAAAAAAAATTGGAGTGATTGATATTAATATATTACCTTCGCATATTTAAGCACCTTATCCCATTATTATACGTCTAACATGAATAATTTTTCATCACAGGATCATTTCTTCATGCAACCTACTCGCATATTTAACTGTTTCTGGTAGCGAAGTGCCATCATGGTTTTACAATCAAAGCTATTTTTGTGCGGAAGATTCCTCAGTTTTCTATTTTGAGCCAAGAAATGTGTCATTCATAGCAAACAAGCCTGATTCTTGCAGCTCAAGTAGTGAATGGTGGGGCATAGCCGTTTGCTTAGTGCTAGAAAATAATTTGGATGGTTGTGCGAAACGTTATGGTGCTCTTGAAATGAATATCCAGATTCTTACCGTTTCTGTGGCACTTATATGCAGTCGAGATGTCGTCATCAACTATGTATCATCTGCATTTGTTTTTCCTCCTCATTGCTTGTGGTACGACCACTTCAAATGGTTTTTTTTCATGCGGGAGAATTCAAAATTTCAAAGGCGTGTAGTGTGTAAAGAAGATGTTGATAGATGGCGAGAACAGTGATGATAAGGTCATCGACGAATCCAGACGACGAGTTTGATAATGGACGAGTCTAGCCCCCTCCAAGCAATGCGAACAGTTGGAATAGCTACTTGACGGTGTCCAAATTAAATCTTTTATACCATCTCTCCTTCCATGATCAAGTTAGCTAATTTGAAAAAAAGTAAAGAAGTTACTAAAATACTTTAAATTATTTATGTATAATATTTTTTTAAAACTAATTTATCTTATTTGTAAATTGATATATAATTTAATAATCTACATAAGTCTTTTAGAAAGATTAATTAAATAATTTTTTAATTTTCAAATTAGTCAACTAGGTTTTATATTAAGAATTGTAAAATTTTTTTTATGTTTTTAAATTTATTCAGTGGCTGAATATTATAACATACGCATTTTTTTTGTTGAGCATGGTTCTTCTCTTGTTATTACATTTTCACTCTTGGTCAAATAATGATTCTCACACATGTATTTTTGTAGAAGTTATGCTTTGAACCATGGATGGAGTGATTGTTGTAAGTAGGACTGACAGAGTATGGGAAAAGAAATAATTAGGATTTAATTAGATTAATAATTATATCCATTAGGGATCTGAATAAGAACATTTATATATTAAAATTAGGATTTATTACATTAATTATCTTTTAATATTTTGTAATTATCTCTTTAATTATTATTAGGATTTGTTTTAGGATTTTATTATTATTTTATATTTCTAGAAATTTTATAAAAAAAAGGTTGTTTTATGCAGTCTACTATTTAATCAAATTATAAAATGGAGAAAGCATATATGTTTATATATTATTTGTAAGTTTAAATCTAACCCTAAAAATAAATAGAAATCAATAATAGATTATTCTAAAATTATAAAATTAAATGAAAATCAATAATTAATGATAAAAAAATAACAAGTAAATTAAAATTAAACATTTCTTAATAATACTAAATATCCAAAATAGTTAAAATTGTCATATTTAAATTTTAGACTTAGAAACTCAAATCAACGTGATTTAAGTAAGTTATTAAATCTAATTTAGTTGAAGTTCTAACAATACCTTTAAAAAATATAATGCTTTTAATGGAAAAAAAAAAGAATGGTTTTTAGGACTAAAGAGTAAATTAAAGAAAACAAAATAAAATAAATATCATATTTAAGGATTAAATTTTTTTATAGATGAGAATTTTTTTTTTTTGGTTAAAAGGAAAGGCGTATTTTTGAGCCGGGTGTCTGGTGAAGCCGACCTTCGCCGTCACGCATCCTTTGTTGGTGCATAGCACTGAGTCCTGACAGTGTCGAGTCTCGACCGCGGAGCTTTAGAGCTTCATCTGCAAAACGGGGAATTCGAAAAGCAGAGCCCTTCATTCCTCACTGCTCTTCTGCCATTGTTGAGGGAGTGATCGCACCTAATCTTCTCCTTTCCTTCTTCCTCGTTGCTGATTTCTGTTTCGCCGCTGTTGCGGACCGTTGTGTGGGATCTCGAGCTTCTCTTCTTCTTCCTGTTTCTCGACGCTGCCGTGTTCCTTTCTTCGGGGTATGTTCAAATCTCTGTGTTTTTTCCCCCAAGAATGCTGCCATATATGTTTGGTGCGGACTGTTGCGTCCCCCCCCCCCCCGGTTCCGTCGTGTATGTGGATTGGGAAATTGTGGTTTTCTTCCAATTGGTGCTTGGTTTCTGTTGCAAGGTTTGGTGATTATATGGAATTGGATTTATAGTTTGAATGTATGAAGTCTGGGGCTGTGATTTTAAGAGAAATATTCTTGAAGTTTGTCAGATTGACTGCACAATGGGCGTTTGATAAAACGTTTGAAAAGAAAGAGGCTTTTATGGACGTGTTTCTACATAATGTTTTGATTCATGTTTACAAGATTCGACAGATTTTTACGTTGGCTGTTATTGAGAGCCTAACACAACCCACCTCGATTATCTGCCTTTGGGACCGGCTATACTATATAGGCGGAGTTTTGATATTGGACAAAAATTTAGATTTTATTTTGGGTTGATTATTATTTAAATCTTGCTAGAAATAAAATTTGGAAACTTTATAACTTCGTAATGATGTTGGAAAGAATATTATTGGGAAATTTCAGTGATTAAATTTGTTTATTCTTATGTTAGTCTTGGGGTGCATGGAAATTGCAAAGTGCCGGATGAAATGTCCTTGAATGGAACTTTATGGAATTGAGGAATGGAAATTATTGGTGACAGCATTGAATAATTTATGGTAGAAGAGTTATGTATTTTTCTATATTGAAATTTGGAGAAATATGGATATTTTATTTATATACAAACTCACAAACACAATAATTATGGCGAATTATTGAACAAAATCAATGTGGCACTTTATATGTGGATTGTTGAAGTAAAAAATTTTTGGTTCTCTAAATTATCCTATGTTGTGGGTTTTGGTTGTGATTCTGAAGTTGTTGGAGGCTATAGTTAAAAGATTTATGGAACATGAATTTAAAGTAGAAGATTAGTTACGAGATAGTGAATATGAAGTAAAGTGGATGTCTTTTAACTAAATGGAAGATTATGGTTTTATAAAGTTTGAAGAAGGAATTACAGTGATTTTGTTTTGGACTTTAGAGGGTCAATGAGTGAATATAAGTCGGAATCAGCACCGTATCTGAGGGTCGTTTGTGGCCTTCCCTCATTTAATTATCTATATCTCTTAATTGTTTTACATCATTGTGTTGGGATATTATTATAGGTTTCAATCTAATTCTAAAAATTAATAACAGAATATATATTAAAATTTTAAAATTATATGCAAACAACAATTAATAATAAAAGATAACAATCAAATTAAAATAAAATAAAATATTCCTTAATAATGCTAAACATCTCTAAAATAGTTAAAAATTGTCATATTTCGAATTTTGGGCTTAGAAACTCAAGAATAAACATGATTTAAGTAGGTTACTAAACCTAATTTAACACGAGTCGTAGCAATACCATGGAAAAATAAAATCATTCGCACTTCACAGAACTCAAGAGTAAATTAAATAAAATGAAAAAGGTCATATTAAAAGTTAAATTTTCAGGTTATCATCTAGTACAAGGGAAAATCCGTAAAAAAAAAATTGAATATAAAAATTTCAATTCAAGTAGTTAAGGCTTAAAAATGACAGAATGAAATGTGACATTAACTGACATTTTGAAGATGTTATGAAATTACCTATATGCCCTTTTGATTTGCGACGCTGCCGTGTTCCTTTCTTCGGGTATGTCCATCTTCCTGTGTTTTTTTTCTTTTTCAGAATTCTGCCATATATGTTTGACGCAGAATGTTGTAAAATTTGCACAACACTTGAAAGCAGAAAATGCCCATCGTGAGCAAAGCACAACAATCTGAAGTCGAGATATAGAAAGATCATTACCCCTGCTGCACAACGCTCATAAGGCACAGGA